>NW_027288415.1:300000-449261 GCF_047511675.1 Marmota flaviventris | reverse complement strand
CCCAGGAGCTGCAGGGCCTTCTCCAGCTCCACCAACATGGTGGCCAGCGGGTTGGTGGCAGGCAGTGCCAGGAAGAGGAAAGTGGGGGGGGGGCGCTCAAGGCGCGGGTCCTGGGGCTGGGTGGCAGGGCTGGGGACAGATGGACGAGCTCCATCGGGGAGCCGGGGTGGTTGTCTGGGGCAGCTCTGGGGCTCAGGGAGGGCTCAAGCTCGGTCCGAATCTCACGGCTGCTGTGGCGCCGCTGCTCCAAAGCTGCCCGCCTTCTGGATGTGTGTGATGCGCTCTGCTAAGCTACAATGTTTTATTCAGAAGATTCCTGTGAAAGACCCCAGCCCAATAACTTTAGGCCCAGTAATAAATCACCAGGGCTTGCTTCCGCACCTGCACAGACGTCAGATGTATTTTTCAGAAAATCAGTTAAGTGTAACCGATTAAGAAAGGACAGGATGGTTGGGAAAGGAACCGGCACGGTTGGGCAAACGGGATCATACAATGAAAAACCATACAATGAATAACAAATGGTTTTTATATGGTTTTTCCAGGAACCTATAGTGAAAAACAAGTTTACCCTTTAAGTGACCTATATGCTGGATTCAAAAGAGCCAATGAGATACCTGTTACTGTGCTAGGAGGGAAACTGACCACTGTACCCTATAAAAGATCTGTACCCCAAAGCCCGGTGTGCCAGTTCACCGAAGCTCCGGCTGAGGTTTCGCTGGGCACCCGCAGGCGCCTGTGTATCAATAAATCACCTCTTGCGTTTGCAGCCAGTGCCTCGTGCGTCTTTCTTGGACAGGGAATCGGTGGGTCTTTCACCTGTACAGATCTTTCTCCTTGTGTAAAACAAATGGAAGACCAGTGTTCATCAACATGAGGACAATTTTTTGAAAAGGGTTTGAGGGAAACAAACTTCTTGGTGCTTTTCCATGAAAGCACATGGTGGGCAGTTAATGCATTTGAGGTTAAGTTGTTCACACAACACAGGCAGAATTTATGGAATATGGATTATTTTTGTTTCTTAGCCCAATTTCTGAAAGTTTGTAGGTCCACTTATAAGTTTTTTCAAGTGAGACATCCTTAAGTTGAATTTCAATGATTCATAGTTGTTATTGTTTTTATAAGAATGTATTTGAAAACATTTATTTTCTGTGTACAGTTTATGTAGGAAACTAGCTCCATGATATCTCTTGGCTAGGAAGCCTGTATAAGGACTTTTTCCATCTGATACTGAGGACAGGTTTCATGGGAAACTCAACCATATGAAGGTAACATACCTTTTTCCCCCAGGAGGACTTCAGCTTTGCTTATCCAAGTGTGGTCCTATGTCCTGGAGCTTGTTTGAAATGCAGACTGGTGGCGTATCTGAACCTGTGGGAAGAACCAGACAAGATATGTGACTCTCAGACTTGAGGGTATTACCAGGATTGCTGGACTAGTACAAAGTTTCTGATTCAGTAGTCTGGGTGGGAGCCTGAGAATTTTAATTTTAACAAGTTATCACATGCTGCTGATGTTGCTGGTACAGGGACCATACTTGGAGAACC
This sequence comes from Marmota flaviventris, assembly GCF_047511675.1. Lineage (NCBI taxonomy): Eukaryota > Metazoa > Chordata > Mammalia > Rodentia > Sciuridae > Marmota > Marmota flaviventris. The sequence goes on along the minus strand of NW_027288415.1, from coordinate 447,717 downwards.
ATTATATTAGAGTGTCCTCATTGTACATTTTTCTCCCCTTTCCAAATTTCTTACTCATTTAAATAGCTTTTTAAAAACAGATTTTCATATTCTTTAACTTGATTGAAGGGGGAAAAAGCATTTTTTTTTTTGTAATGACCACACCAAGATTGCTTTTCAGCATCTAATTTCAGAGCAAAAAATCTCTTTAAACCTTAGTTTTAAATCTTATCTATGGGTGTCTCTTTCTCTTCTTTCTGTAATATTCTTTTTAATGTTTAAAAATTCTTTTAATGTAGATAACATGTTCTTATGGTTCAAAAGTTAAAATGACACAGGCATGCTTCGGAAAATGTGATTTCCAACTGCTTTGCCCCCCCTTCACCCCTCTTTTTTAGATAACTACCTTTAATTTATTTCCCATAGATGTCAATTGTTTCCTTTTATAGTAGGAGAAATGCCAGTGTACTATATTCTTTTTATATAAAATGTGGTATACTATTTAAGTAATTCTATCCTATTGTTTTTTCTTTATATGCTCTTTAGATTTTTTCCTATTAGTATTTATTTAGAATGAATATAATATTTGTTTATAGAAAACACTTAAAAAAAACAGCTGTGTTTAAACAGTGTCTATTAAGTGCCTTGTTTACTTATCCAGCCCCCCCCCGTAGTGTTTGGGTTGTTTCTAGGTTTATCACAGACCATACTATGGTGAACCAGCTTGTATACATATCATTTTATACATGTGCAAGTACATCTGTGGGATACATTCCTAGAAGTGGGATCACCGTGCCAGTGGGCATTGCATTTATAATTTAGTTAAATGCTTCCTTTCTTAGGTGTTGCACCATTTTAAACTCCCACAAGTACAGTTGCTCCTCATTATTCATAGAGGATTGATTTGAGGACCCCTTTGTGGATGCTGAAATACAAGGATGCTTAAGTCTTTTATATAAAAAGCATAGTATTTGCATATAACCTATGCACTTTCTCCACATACTTTTAAATCATCTTTAGATTTCTTAGAAGACTAATACAATATAAATGCCATATAAATAGTTGTTACACTGTATTGTTTAGGGACTAGTGACAACAAAAAAGTTGGTATGTGTTCAGTATGACAATATTTTTAAAAAATATTTTCACCTATGATTGTTGAATTCAGTCTGAATACCACAGATACGAGAGGGCAGATCTCAGTGTATGAGAGAGTTCCTATTTTTTCTGGGGCCTTTCCAATGTACTGTGTACAACCCTTGAATTTGTTAACAGTTTGATAGATGAGAATTATCAATATAGAGTAATTTAATGTGGATTTCTATCATTTTTAATAAGGCTCTGCATATTATGCTTAAAAACGAATTGTATTTTTTTTCTTGTGAACTCTCTGTTAATTTTTTTTTTTTCACATTTCTGTTTTGGGTTGCTTTTTTCCCATTATCAATTTCTAGAAATTTGTAAATTGGAGAGATTAGCCCTGTGTGATATCAATTCTAGTTTCCCCCAGATTTTCACTTATTTTTATTTACCTTCACATATTTTGATATACAAAAGTCTTACATTTTTTTAAAATTTTACAGTTTATATTAATCATTATGGTATCTTGATATTTTTTAAAAATATTTCTTTATTTCTATGTGGTGCTGAGGATCAAACCCAATGCCTCACAAGTGCTAGGCAAGCACTCTACCACTGAGCTAAAGCCCCAGCCCAGGTATCTGGAGTTTAAGTCACTGAAAGGCCTCCAAGATTTTTAGAATTTGCCCATGGTTTCTTTTAGTACTTTTATGGTATCACATTTACATTTAAATGTTCAAATTAGGATTTATTCTGGTGTTCAGAATGATGCATAGGTTCAACTTTATCTTTTTCTGTGTGCCTGTTATTTTCACCTGTTGCTTTTAGAGCCCTTCTTTGAATCTCTTATGGTGTTGTTAAATTTTGGAGGTATTGGGGTGTCTCTGGGGTTTGTATTCTATTAGTCTTTTTCTTCATATACCAGGATCACATTATTGATTTTATAAAAGTTTTAATATCTTTTAAAACTAGTTTCCCCTTTTTGCTTTTCATATTCCTGGGAATTCTTGCTTGCTTATTTTCCCATGTACTTTTGAACTGTTTTCTCTAGTTCCAGGAAAACAAAAATCTAAAGGAAATAAACATCAGATTAAATGTATACATTTAAAATCTATTTAACTTCTCCAAACTTTTTTTTCAGGTTCTTAATAAAGGTGCTATGAAAGAATGTAAGACAGGAAAATAATTAAATATTTTTACTGTGGTAAGTGTTTTATGATTTTACATTTTAAAAATTATTTTATTATTATTATTATTATTATTATTATTATTATTATTATTATTATTATTATTATTTTAGTCTGCTTCCTTAATGTGTAAAAGGGATATTGTTTTAGGAGTGTTTGAGTTCATACAACCTCTGGGTAGTAAGGTGAATGCCAATAATGTGGGCTGTTTGAATAATGATGTTTGTCTTTCCCTATCTCTATGACTCTAATATTTTAATTTCTATTATTTTGTCATTTTAAAATGTGGTTCTGAGAAGGAGATTCTGTATTACATTTACTTGCAACATTCAATGAATTCTTTCCTCTTAAATAGGAAGATGAAAAGATTTGAAGTAATTTTGGTGATATAGAGGCACTTCTTTCTCTTAAAAGTTTGTTGTGATTTTTTATTATAATAATTAGAAAAATTTTTACCCATATAAAACAACATAATGACAAAAGTAAACCCTCAACTCCTGCACAAAGAAATGGCCACAATTAACTCACTTTTGGAAACTTATTGATGGATATGAAAGTGTATATAAGATTTTAAATACACAGCAGTCTCTCTCTATATATGAAGCTATGTGGTCATTTTTATAGTGTTCTATATATATCTCTATTTGTGAGTTGAACCTGATGTGCATAATCATGGGTGATCATTTTACTGGCTGCCTAGTTTTTTTTTTTTTTTTTTTTTAAATTATTTTTTAGTTGTCAATAGATCTTTATATATGCAGTGTTGAGAATCAAACCCTGTTCTTCACACATGCCAGGCAAGTGCTCTACCATTGAGCTACAACCCAGCCCTGCCTGCCTAGTTTTCTATTATTTAGAGGCATCATACTTTATCTAGCTACTCCTTTCATAGCCATTTAGATTGTTACTTGTTTTTCTTTCTTGTTAATAGTGGTATATTGATTATGGTATACTTATTCACTTATCTTCATAGAGGTATAACTGCCAGGTCAAAGATTATATACATTTTTTAAATATTGATAAATATAGCTAAGCTGTTATCTGTAAAAACTGTCCCCTTCAATGCCCATGAGAATCCTATTTTCAAAACCCTTGCTCACACCAAGTTTTGTTAATCTTTTTAATCTTTGCTAATTCAATAGGGAAAAAAGTACATTTTTGAGATAACATGTGTTTTATTGGTACTGGGGATCAAACCCAGGGGTACTTCACTAGTAAATTAGATCCCCAGCACATTTTATTTTATTTATTTATTTATTTATTTTTTTTTGAGACAGGGCCTCGCTAAGTTGCTGAGGCTATCCTTGAACTTGTGATCCTCCTGCCTCAGTCTCCTGATTTTCTGGGATTATAGGTGTGTTTCACTGTAAACTATTAAGGAAACCTTGTGTTATTCAAAGATTTCTTTCATTCAACATTTTTATTAACAAAAGAATTCTCTTCCTTAAGAACATACTAGTGATTCTTACATGTCAGATATTCTTAGGCATTTAATGTGATGAAAATATTTAAATATATTGAGTATTTTTTAGGTCTTTTGCCTTGATTTTAACTCATTGTTAATATTTGAAAACTTGAGGATTGGGGATGTGGCTCAAGTGGTAGTACACTAGCCTGGACTGTATGAGGCACTGGGTTCAATCCTCAGCACCACGTAAAAATAAAATAAAAGGATTGTGTCCACCGTGGAAAAAAAAAAAAAAAAAAAAAAAAAAAAAAAAACTAAAAAGCAAATATTAAAAGCATTATTTGAAAACTTGATCAACCAGCTATAATTGTTTTGAACACAGAATGTTTTCTTCTGCAAAGAGTAGTACTTTTGTGTTTTATTCACCTGAAGGAAAGCCTAAAGTAACTTTTAAAATAAATTTCTTAACAATTTCCAAACATGGATACCAATGGCTGAATAGCATAAAGAATATTATTTCTGTAATTGGGTGATAATATAGTTTTTATGAGTTATGTAAACTATATGATTGTCCAATCATGTCTAAAACTATGTGTATCTCTTCTGTCCAAAGATTTTATCACTTCCTGATGAAATATGATTTTTAATTTTATGTTTGCTTTAGATTTTATTTCAATCAAATAAGAGTAACATATAAAGATGGCCTCACATGAAGCAGATTCACAACTTTATCATTGACCGACTGTTTATTCTTTGAACTGTCTTCTATATATAAAGTACATCTAGATTGCCTTTCCTGAGAGTGCTTTTCTTTTCACTTCAGTTAACATTGTTTACTGAATAACCCAAGGCTGGGACAATATGGACCAACTGGCGATTTATTCACCAGTTTTCATTCAGCACTGAATACCTACCTAAATACTAGGCATCCACAGACATCAAAATCATTATTTACTTCTTTGTTTAATTTTTTGGTACTGGGAATTGAATCTAGAGGCACTTTACCACTGAAACACATCCCCAGCCCTTTTGTTTATTTTTTAAAAATTTTTAGACAGGATCTTGCTAAGTTGCTTAGGGCCTCACTAAGTTCCTAAGACTGGCCTTGAATGTAGGATCCTTCTGCCTCAGCCTCAACCTCCCAAAGGTTGATGCATATTATCATTATTATTTAAAGATGCAAAAGAGAATAGTATACATTTTAATTTAGAGCAGACTAACATGGTTTCTTTTAAATTTCGATGTGCATAACTGTATGGCACTTGCTGCCATAACATTCAATGGTTACTTTATTTCAAATTTTGATGTGGACTATATTTTATTTAATTTTTATAATCACATGTGTCCTGTATTTTAAATCTTTTTTTAAAGGGCAGAGTAAGTATTTAAACTGAGTATGCTGCTGGTTCCTGTTTAAGATCTGTTTATGTTTCTCAGTATAGACATGGCAATATTTTATAAAATATGTTGTTTAAAAATAATGATAAAGTAAATGCCCCCCAAAATAAAGTAAATATAATTGTATGGTTCACATTTTTTAAAATAAAAGCAGAAAATTAGATTGCCAGACTTTGAGTAGAATTAATAAATTTTTGTCTGAGTCTTGCCTGTGAAGCTTTTCTGACTCCTAAACCAGTTTTTCACAGCCAAAGTAAATAGAAATGGAACAATTAAAGATTTAATAGATTTAAGAAGTATTTTAGTCTCTATTTTATTTACTTTATTCTAATATTTCTATTAGAGTACAGGATTCTAAAGAATACATGTAACTTGTTTTAATTATTATTTTTGCAGAAGTCATTTGCATGTGAAATTTTTAAAATCAATTAAATAATACTCTATCCAGTTTTATTTGCACTTTATTTTGCCTAACAATTGTTTCTTTTTTAATATTTATTTTTTAGTTGTATGATTTATATGTGGTGCTGAGTATTTAACCCAGGGCCCTGATGTGCGAGGCAAGCACTCCACTGCTTAGCCATAACCTCAGCCCCTAGCAAATATTTCTTAATACATAGTCTGAAATTAAATCAAGGCAGACTTGAAATTACTGAGTCTTCATTATTGGGCCAAATTAATGAGGTTTTCCTGGACTTTTCCTTCTGGTATCTTATTGTGGCTAATGATGTAATCTTATTTGTTTTCTAAAATATTGAAGTTTTAGGTTTTTGAAACTTTTCTGTGAAAGTACAGGGATTTGTTTATACAGTGCCTTTCATTTTACTTATGAGTTAATTTCTTTAATTTTGTGCCCTAAAACCTACTAAAAATATTCCTGGAAAGTGAGGGATTAAACAGAATTTGTAATAAAAATGAAGACCTTTTTCTTTATTTCTCCTGTTAGCTGCATTTGTTAAAATTTTTATACTACATTTAAATAAATATTAAGACTTTATTACAGGGCTGGGATTATGGGTCAGTGTAGAGCACCTGCCTGGCATGTGTGAGGCACTGGTTTTGATCATCACCACCACAATAAATAAATAAACAAACAAACAAACAAACAGACAGACAAATAAATAAATAAAGCAATTATGTCCATCAACAACTACCCCCCCAAAGACTTTATTACATATTAAATGGGTGGGATTTTCTGTATTTGAAACAGTTTCTTTCTATATTAGGCATAAAGTTTAATTTAGACTGGCAGAGTAAGTGATCATTTGTTTGGAAAGAGGGGTAGACAATCTTTGGTTAGTTTCATTCTGTAACCTTCCAGCTAATTGTTGAATTGCATGCTTTTTTTGTTCTTTGCTCTGTCTACTTTGGATTTGGTTTTATGGTTGGTTGAAATAGAGATTTATTGGTAGGAACATAGATTATTTTCCCATTTTAACAGATTGTGTGTTTTTCTGACAGCTTATTCTGTCACAGGCAGAGTGATTCAACCAGACCCTTGTGCAGAGGTGTTAGTATATGATTTGGGCAGCCATTTTCAAAAATAACAGCTTTATTGATATATAATTCACATTACCATCAAGGTCACTCATTAAAAGTGCAATTCACTGAGTTTTAGTATATTCACACAGTTGTGTGCCTATCCAGCTATCTAATATGGAAAGACATTTGCCATACCCAAAGAAGACCCATGCCCTTTAGCAGTCAGTCTCCACTCAATCTTGCTCCATGTAGGCATGAATCTTCTTTCTCTCTTTGTGGATTTACTTGTTCTGGACATGATATATAAATGTAATCATTCAATATATGGCCCTTTGTATTTGTTTTTTTTTTTATCCTGTTTTTTAGGTAGCACATATTAGAACTTCATTCCTTTTATTGCTACATAGTGTTCTGTTATATAGATACACTGTAGTTTGTTTATCCATTTATCAGTTGATGGATATTTGGGTGACATTCACTTTGTGGTTCTTATGATCATGCTGCTGTGAATATTTGTGTTTTTGAGTTGACTTCTGTTTTCTTTTGGGTAGATACTTAGGATTGAAATTTATGGGCCATAAGTCACTCTGCCAGACTGTTTTATAAGGTGACTCAACCACTTTATATTCCCATCAGCAATGTTTGAAGATTTCATTTCTCCATATCTTTGCCAACATTGTGACATGGTGTTTTTCCATATTAGTCATCCTAATGGGTATGAAGTGGCATTGCATTGTGGTTTTTATTTGCATTTCCCTGATAAATAATGATATTCAATAACTTTGTGTACTTGTTAGCCATTGTTTATCTTTGTTAGGCAAATTCCTGTTCAGATTCTTTACCCATTTTAAAAACTGAGCTGTCCTTTTCTTGTTTAGTTTTAATAGTTCTTCTGTATTCTGGATATACACAAATGTTCACTTATCAGATATATGAAGTATATATTTTTTTCTTATTCTATAGTCTTTTCATTCTTATAAGGCCAATAGGTTTTTTGTTCAAGTCCAATTTACCAGTTTTTTGACTGCTTATGCAGTTTTCTCTGAAATTTTTCCATAAGTTAAAAAAAAAACAAAAAAAAACAGATCTTATTTCTCAACATCTTCCATTAATTTTTCTTCCTACACAAACAATGATTATTTAGTTAACTACACAATGGGTTACAGATATTAAAAATATTTTTTGTTTTCAAATATTTTCATCACATTTAATGAAAGAAACCCAAGTTTTCTAACTTGATATCCAGTGCACTTTTAAAAAATCTGCTTAGCTCAGAATGCACACATTATTCTGTAAATATTTACAGGTGTCTAATGTATTCTGAGGACTTGACTGGGCTTGGAGATCCAGGGATGCTTGGAACATGGTCCTGTCCTTAAGGAACCAGAGGTCATGTGCCACACTACAGATTTCTACAGAGGGTAGTGGCACCAGTGGAGAAAGAGGGGCACTGTCTGGGTGAGAAAGCCTCTCAGGGAGTCGGTGCTGGTGCTCTGTCTGCAGAAATTCATTGGTGATCAGAATCTTTTCTTATAGCCTATGATTCTTCCTTTTAGACATTTGCTGCTGCTGTGTGTTATGTACATTGGCACCAGTTATTTGTAACAGCAATATTTAGGGATATTGATGTAATGAATTGTAGACATCAATGTGATGACTTTGATACCTAGAAGCAAGCCAGAAGAAAGCCACATTTCTTTGATTTCTTCAGGTTTTCAAGAATGGGAACTTCCTACTTACTAATTAATTCAGTGTGGTGTGTGTGTGTGTATCTGAGCTCCGACCAAACCCAAGCAATTTTGGGTAGTCAGAGCTAAAATGTGAGTCAAGGAGGAACAGCTGTTTGACTGGAGGGAAGATTGTATATAGATATTTGGGTGAGACCTGTTAAGGAATTTATATCTTTCTTTAATAATGGAAAGCCATTGATGAGTTTGGTTGTGTGTGGGGAACATTGTCCCTCCTGTTATCTGTTCCACAGAAGCTGTTTGTGTGGACTAGAGACAGGAGACTTGTGGGGCTGTGGGACTAGTCCACATGAGAGCCAATGAGGACCTGAGCTAGGGCACTGCTGATAGATGTGGACACACAGATTGGAAATGTTTAGAAGGTGCAAGTCAGAATTCTTGGCTGCAATCAACCATCATAAGTTAAAAGGAGGATTATTGAAGAAAGAAGACTTCTGAAGAAAGTTTCAAAGGAATGAAATTCCACAGAAGCCAGCATTATTTTAGGCCCTTAGGGGCTAAGGGACAGAGCAGGGGCCATACTCAGGCCCTCACACAAGAGGGAGAAAAGAGGGTCTCCTTCCACCTGTGCTTTTTAAAATCCCAAGAGCACTCTTTTTTTAATTTATATATTTTTTTTTAGTTGTTGATGAACTTTATTTTGTTTATATTTATGTGGTACTGAGAATCAAACCTGGTGCCTCACACATGCTAGGCCATTGCTTACCACTGAGCCACAACCCCAGCCCCCAAGAGCACTCTTAGCCTTGGGTTTTGTGACCCTGCTCAGGCAGAAGTTTTGCTGGGAGCTCTGCACCCTCATCACTAGCATTCCCAAAAGCGGGGAAGGATTGTGGAGCAGAGCCATCTATTCCTCTTTGGTTATTCAAGTTGGCTTGGGCAGATGTTAAGATCTGAAGGGGAAGGTTAGGAATGCCTCAGAAGTTTGTGGCCTGGGTAGACCATGATGACAGCATTTCTGTGCAAGAACAAGGTTCACAAGTGAGTAGACTAGAATGCAGGAAGTAAACAGAGTTCACTTTTAGACCAGCTTAGTTTGGGATGTGCCTGTCAAGATGTTATGTTTCTGTGACAATTCACTTGACTTCATTCACTAATAGAAGCCTCTCTAGGGTTTGGTTATTTTTTTTGCTATGACTTTCCAGAGACTAGCATGGATTTTCAGAGGTACCTTTATTAGCTCTTAGATAAAGTAATTAAAATTTATTTTATACAGTGCAGCTTATTCTGTTTTTATGTTTTCTTTTCTTTTTTTTTTTTTTTTTTTTGTACCACGAATTGAGCTCAGGGTGCTCAATCACTGAGCCACATCCCCAACTATTTTTTTTTTCTTTTTTCTTGAGACAGAGTTCTGTTAAGTTGCTTAAAGCCTCACTAAATTGCTAAGGCTGGGTTTGAACTTGCAATCCTCCTACTTCATGTTTACAAGCCACTGGGATTATAAGTGTGTGTCACCAACCTGGCTGAGCAATCTTTCTTAATGGACAAAGAACAGTAGATGCTGTTTAACTGTTCTTGCTCCTATGTTAGTGAAGTCTGAATTGAAATTTCTTTCTGCATCTCAAAGAGTACAATATACTGTACAGCAACTCTAAAAGGGTGGAAGTTATATGGTTTCTGAGAACTTCTTTTCTGGATGTAAATCCATGAAACATCAGTGTGTGTAGCAGTTAAATAGGAATTTTGGTCAGAGAACAGTGGAAGGCTGGCCTGGAACTACACTGTTACTCCAACAGCATCATTCAAACACTAGCATTTTGGGCTGGGGATGTAGCTTGCTTCACATGTGTGAGGCCTTGGGTTTGATACTCAGTTCCACAGACAACTCATTGTTCTGTTTTCATTAATGAAATACAAAGTCATTTTTGGAGGAATGAAGGATAAATTACTCATTTATATATCTTATGTGTTATAACATGACACAAATCATTTGCTTATGTGATAAACACTGCTACAAATAAGATCAGAATTGTTTTGAATATTTAAAGTCACTTTATACATGGTCAGTATTGAAAATAGCATTGCAGGTAAGGCCATTTCATAGATGTCATTTTACTTAAGAGATCTTGATCTTTCCTAGCTTTGCAAGATATGACAATGAAGGCTAGCTGAATGCTAATACTTGGAAGATAAATTGTTGCCCACACCAGCTCTGCCACTATGTTGTTTCTCCTCCATGCCAAGGCATATGGTCAGATTAAGGTGAATTTGAGAAAAATAAATTTGCTGAGATTAAATGGGAGGTACTCATGGTGGGATGAATCCATATTCTCTGGCAGGTGTGGTCCTATTTGGGGCCCTCTTGATAAAATATTCAAGATATACTCTGTGCTGTTAGTAATGGGAAGTAGCTCAGTGACCTTGGACAAGTATATTAAGGTCAGTGACACTCTACCTGTCTATAATATTCTCCATTATAGCATTGTTGTGATGATGAGCAGAGCTGCTGCATATCAACTGGTAAGCACAGTGCCAAGAACATTTCAAATTACAAGTAGATCTTACTCCACACAACAGTGTTTTCTTCAAAGTAAAATGCAAAAGGAGGGCAGTAACTGACATCAGAGGTATCAGAAGTAACCACAAATTGGCTCTTAGCTTCAATGGAACTCAAGCTGTAGCAGGTGTAATTTCACAATTTTAATTAAAATCAGTATCAGAGGTGAGATGTAAATTTTCATAATTTTAACTATAAGCACTTAAATTTCTGTGCTTTTTTCACAAATTTACCTAAATCAAGCCATTTTCATTTGTAAAACTCCAAAAATCAATAAATAGAAGATGAAATAACTGAATACTATGGTTGGTTTCATCTTTTGTTTAGTGGACACTGCTTATCAGTGAAGATGAGAATACTTGGATATTGTGCTTGCAGAGCTCATGGTCTAGGTTCCATGGTTACTGAACACTCAGGATTAGTAGTGTTTAATGTAGATATGAATTTGGGTATGATGTGTTTGGAACACGGGCAGAGTAATCATGTCAGTCAAAATTCACTAAAAGCTTATGGTTTAGCAAAATTGTACCTTTTAGAACACAAAACATGACATTTCTGAAGAACCTGAAAAAATTAGAAGAAGAGTAACTTTCTAAGGGAATTCGAAGCACATGCCATCCAGTTATCACTGACAAGTGATTTTTATATATTTTTGTGTACATGGCATGAGTTTGTTGGGTTCTTTAAAAAAAATATTCACTAGTTCTAATCAGTTATACATGAGAGTAGTTATACATTGTACACAAATGTAGCAGGTGTTGGGTTCTTTTAGAGAAACAACCTTAAAGGGTAGTATCATTGCAAGGGAAAAAGATAGTGGATGGTTTTCAAAGGGACATCCTTACTAAGCTGTAAAATGTCTTGAATATTGTGGCAGAGCTATAGATGGTTATATTTATGATGAATAATTAAGGTTGTATCTTCTATAAGATATAGTAATTTCTATTCTTGGTCCAGTTAGCTGAGTTCAGTAATGAAGAATATGCTGTTAGAGTGTTATATTTAATACCCACTATTAGAATATTTACTTAAAATTTCCAGTTTGTTATTGGTATCTTAAAAAAATCATTTGGGGTCAGTCTTCACATCCTTTTATATTTCTAAGCCAGAATGACCTCTTAGAGCTGGTAGACTCAATACTTGCTGTGTGTGGAATAATTTTTAATCTTTTTTCTGAGTTCACTTAAGATATGAGATATACTTGTCATTTTGGAATTCTAAACTGTTAGGATACAGTTCTCCAGTCTTGTTATCGTTGAAATTTAATATTTTAACCTTTAATTAGAAGAGTCACTGTTCTATGCTGTGGTATGTTTCCATTGCTATTTTTTCATCATGTGATTTAAGTGTTGCTAAACTTTACAAGTTATTCCAAAAGAAGACATGGAATAACTTTGTAATTTGGTGCTGTCTATTCTGCATGAAATCCAGCACTTTCAACAGTGCTATGTGCAGTAAATATTTATTTGAATTAGAGATTTGCTTTAGGGCAGCTTGCAAAAGTAATATTTTCAGTATTCAGTGACTGAGCCTTCAGTACTGATAGTTTAGCTAAACATTCAGACTTCATTTGAAGCCAGTAAACAGACAACTGTGCAATCCAGGGAGACCAATTTCTTCACTTTTATATCCACTAGTAATTTTCTTTTACAGTCATGTTTACATAGAGTAAAGGTCAAAGGAAAAGGTGTATTTGGAGCAGTTACATGAGTAAGTTTGCTACAGTGAAAGATTTTCTGTATGCTGATGAGTAACAAGAGGCAGGAATCCATTAGGCAGCTCTTTGATCAGTCATATTTCTTAGAATGCTGCTGCTCTTTTTTTTTTTTTTTTTTGCATTCAAAGCAAGCTGTGGTTAGGTGCTGAGCAACTTGTTGAGGCAGCTTGTCTTCCCGGCCTCCTCATGATGCACCTGTGGTACTCACTATGCATCCTGCTGACTGACAAGGCATTCTGCCAGCCCCAGCCTCATGTGCTCCTGGTGGTTGCAGGCTCTGCAGGTGACTGGGAATGTGAGAAAGGATGGCCATGCCTGATGCAGGCACTCTATGCTTGTGGACTGCCTTTGTTTCACTAGGCTGCACTTTCAGAGCACAGGTTCAAGGATGAAATTGTTGAGGATTTTAAGATGGTGAGCACAGCACAGCAGAACAACTGGAGGCCCTTCTGGGCATGGGACCTTTGGTACTCGTGAGGCTGGCACTGTCTGCCCAGAGTCAGAAGAAGGAATGCTGTTGGTATTTCATGAAAATATGGCCTTGGACAAAGTTCACTTGGACTGGAGGAAGGCTCTGTTTGGGAACTCAGTGGTCAAAGACCTGCTGAGAGGATCACAAGCCCAGTGCTCTTGCCTGAATTTACCTGGAAAAGATGAAGGAGGCATCTTTGAGGTTCCATGTATTGTGGATAAGAAGTGTGACTATCAATCTGGATTTGGTCCTTAAACAGTGCTACGTGTGGGAGGAGGGGCCTGACCTCTTGGACTCATGTCTCCATTTCTTTCTGGAGAGAACAAATCTGACTTCACAGCTGCTGCTGAGATCAGGCAGTGGTGGTTGGGAACTGGTGCTTTGTGGTCCTGTGCTTAGGTCGTTAAGCAGTCCAGTTAAGTCGACTCACCACCGGTGGTATCCTGGCTGACCACATGCTTGAGACCCAGGGCCTCAGTGCTGAGGAGCCTTGGACCAACTCCATGTGGCAAAACTGCACTCAACTTCACATGAGGATCTGTGTCTCACTGGCACACCTAGGCAGTCATATCCAGCTTTGAACATCTGAACACACAAGGTAATTTTCATGGAAAACCTGCCCTGCCAGTGTCAAGTGCATCATCCTGGCTGATGGATCCTCTTCTCATTTTAAGTTTGAGGAGATTGAGGCATGGACACTAAAACAAAATGCAGAGGCCGTGTGAAAAGACAGCTGTGATTTGAGCCATGAATGCTATGGAGCCCACTCTCTTTCTCCTGTGTTACCCTGTTGCCATGTCCCTCCTTGGTTTTGGGAAAGCCTACTTATTGCAGAGTGTATAAGAGGGTGGAGTGCCATATGGCAGTCTCACAAAGCATTTCATATGATGTCTCTTTCTGCAGAATTGGGTGGTGGGGGGCAAAGCCACCTTCCTAATAACCAGGGAAAGGATGCACTTCATGCTCACTTGGCAGGGGCCTCTGCCCACTGGAGGCCAAAGAGAAATGGAGGACAGAAACTTAAAAGACAAAGTGATCTTTTCCAAACCACGACCCATTCAGGGGATTCTCCAGGCAGCACCTTTGAGGAGCACCTCTGTTTTGTACAGTGAGGCTAATTCTGTGTTTGGTCCACAGACATCTGATGTCCCATTATTCTTTATCCTGACCATCACTTTGACTCACTACTGGGCATCTCCTCCAAGACAGCTACCTGTGGGGCAATAACTCATCTCCATGAGAAAATATGAGACACCAAAAAGACCAAAGCAAAAACTAGTTAAGAAACTACAAATAATATGTAAAATCGATGGCCCTTGTTAGCTTTAACAAACTGATGGATTTCTTTCCCCATGAAACAATGAAAGTTAATGTGGATTACCTAGTAAGTTTTGAAATAGAGATGACAGTCATTATTCCAGGATATCAGGTTAAAAACATTCTTAGGAAACATGCAACCTTGTTAATTATGTTTTTCTTCAAACTGGAGTGTATTACAGAATGAAGTTTACTGCCTGACACTAAATTTGTTACTGCTCTACTCTTCACAATCTCACATTTGTATTTTACCCATAATGTGCATTTATCTTCCTCAGGCTGATTGATTTTCGAGTGAGAAAGATACTTGCCTCAGTGGAAACAGTAGGTCACTCTCAGGCTTTATCATGATGTGCTCACCAGGCCCTCATGTGCTCACACATGAACTTCACACCCATCTTTCCTGGATGTACAAAACCACATCATCACTAGATTCTTAGCCATGAAAAGTTCTTGTGCCACCTTTGCTTATGAACTTGATGGAAGGGGCTGACTTTATGAATTGTTGTCTCTCCTCAGAGTTTCTGGTGATGCTGATGATGGCAATGATGATGATGACAATAAATGTGATGGTGATGATGGTGATGATAATGATGGTGGTGATGATAGTAGTGGTGGTGGTGGTGATTATGGTGGTGGTGATGATGATGATGGCAGTGGCAATAATGATGACAATGATTATGATGGTGAAAACAGCAATGGTTATGCCAATGATAGTGACATAATGTTGATGGGAATGATGTCATGAAGAGGATGATGACCATGTGACAATGATGAATGTTAGCAGCTGACATGAATTAGATTATTTTATCTTTCCCATTGGGCAGAGTCCAGCCTAGATTCTGTTGCCCTCAGACTTGGTCATGTGATCTGTTTCACCAGTGAAAGAGAGTGGACAGTGGATTCTTTGGGAGGCATGATGAGATTCCACTTACACATTACGGTTTCTGTTGGAAACATGGCCTCACATCTCAGCTCTTCAGAAACAGGTTTAGGTGGAGAAAGGGACTGTGAAATTGGGTGGTGTGTGCTAAGTTCCTGTGGCAGATGTTGATTCAGGATATTTCTGAGCAAACATTTATTGAGCATCTCTGTTCTAGGCATTGGGGATAGAATGTAATTGGAGCTTATAATTTTGAGAGGGGAGAGAGAAAAAAATATAGAGTAGCTCAGGAAGGGTAAAGGCAATGGGCACAATGTGGGGGGCACAGAGATTGTCTGTTGGAGACAGGGATGAGAGGGGGAACCTCCAGACTGTTGAAAAGCTCATGTCCAAGCAAAATCCAGAGGGAGTGAGTGGGTAGTCCATATGATAAGTGGGGACGGGAAAGTTCTAGAGAGAGAAGTGGAATGACAAGGGCCCTGGGGATAACATAGAAAGCTAACCAAGGGGGACAGTCCTGGATGAGGAGGCCAGGAACTCCAGGCAGGGGCTCCATGGGATTACCAGGTCCAGAGACCCTGCCACCCTGGACAGCACTTATCCATATTCAAGAGTCCAAGAAGATGATCAAAATGTCAATCCACAGGGAGCCCTTAAAATTCAGCTAATCCCACTCCACTGTGCATACATAAGTTGCCCCTAGTACCCCAGATTGCTATGTCCTATTCTGTGGGTGCAGCCCCGTGTGTCCCTGCTGGGCACCTTCTCTCCCTTGAGGCTCTAACTCACATGTCCCAAATGTCCCTGTGGTGTGTCATGTCTTATCATCCAAGGACCCTGGAATCTTGCAAAATAACTGCCAGCATTCGAGCAGGCCTTTGTCACCCTGCTTAGCAGATCTCTTCCTTGTTCTGATTTTCAATTTTTCCTGTTCTTGAGTGGCATCAGATAACTCCATGGTTGCTCCATGTGTTTGTTCCTAAATTACATCTTCACTAAAGACAGAATACCATTAGTTCAAAAGCTCATGAATGCCAAATCCAAACTTATTTACCCCTAATTATTTTAAAAATATAGATGAAAGTAGAAAAATTCTCACCATTCACATCCCACCTGCTTTGGGCACCTAGCATCTAATGTCCAATTAAAAGAGGGTGTGGTTAAGAGACCCCAAGGTGATACCACCCTTCAGATTTTTATAACCCCTGCCATACTTCTAGCTATATTACCTGGGCAAATAATTTCCAGAGACACTTTCTCTGACTCTCTTTTTCCCCATGAGTTCACTTGAAATTCTCAACTTTTGGATGATGGCTCTTTGTCATAATTCCCTGGACAGTTTCATGCTGTGAAGGGTATTATTTTTTTTCTTTTTCTTTTCTTTTCTCTTCTTTCTTTCTTTCTTAACTAGGAATTGAACTCAAGGGCATGCTTAACCTTTAAGCCACATCCCCAGGTTTTTTTTTTTACTTGTTTGTTTGTTTTTTTTTTTTAACATGGTCCCTCTAGGTTGCTTACAACTTTAAGTTGCTGAGTCTTGTTTCAAATATGTGATTCTCCTGCCTCATTCACCAAAGCTGCTACAATTACAGGCTTGAACCACCATACACAGTGAAACATAGATTTTTTTTCCAATGAGACCCTCTCCCATAATTGTATTTTTATGCCTTATAAGCATCCAAAACCCCCAAATTTCTTACAATAGTCAATTTCAACTCCATCACACCAGAAGCAATCACTATTTTTATATTTTCTCAACTGATTATAGTCTGCGTTAGAATTTTATATAAAACACAAGAGTTTATGTATTTTTATTTAAATAAACTTTAGTTATCTTGTTTTATTATTAATTCATAGTACATCTAACAGTAAGGCATTAAAGGACTTTACTAAATGCTATTCAATGCATAGGTAAATTGGCCAGAGTGTATTTAATTTTCTATTTGTAGACTCCAAACTACAAATATTATGTATTATGAATAAAATGTTACTAAATGCTACTTTTGTGATGTGTGTCTTCACTTCTCTTGGGTAAAACTTCAGAGTGGAGGTTTGGGGACTCACATTTGGTGTCTATGTTCAATTTCAGAAACAAAAATGGAAAATACAAGTTTGTTTTTCAAAATGTTGGGTCCATTATATATACTCAGAAATATCACAGAGGATTTCCAGTTCCTCTGCAATCTTGCCCACATGAGGGGCTATTAGCCTTTTGTATTTTAACCACTCTAATAAATATGTAGCAATATGTCATTCAGATTTTAATTTACATTTATCTTAAGACTGGTTTCTTTTTTGTTCTTACTGATATTTTGTACATCTTCTTTTAAGAACCATTTTCTAATCTTTTGCACACCTCTAGGAAATGGGTTATGCCTCTTTATCATTGAGTTTTAAAAATGTTTTTATATATCATTTACCAGAACTTTGCAAAATATTTGTTTTGTAACATATTGTCTGTAGGTGAGTAAAACAAAGTATGACTGTGAGCTATATATTTCCAGTTCAAAAGATAATTTTATTGTTTTACCATACAAAACTTCACTTATTTTAGGAAAACAAAAGCAATCACATGAACAAGCAGCTGTAGTCTTATAGAGGTCTGCCTTAAACATTTCACAAGTGCTTCATGCCAAACTCTGCTGGAATATCTAATTGAATCTCGACATTGACCATTTGAAGAAATCAAATTTAACATAATTTCCCTATCAAAGTAAATGTAAGCCTTAATGTTAAAACTAGATAGAAAATATACAACAAATGTTGGTAACATGAACTGTGCTAAAGAACTTTTAAAGAGAAAAAAAAAACAATTTTATATTTACTATTGTATTGGAAATTGTTTTCAATTATTAATCTTTTCACCTGGTGTGGTCACCATTGGTATGAATATTTCAATGACATAATATAAAAAAAAAATATTTAAAAGGCCTGGGATTTTAAACCAATCTTTTGACTCTGAACAGTATTAATCATGAACGCAGCCTAATTCCAGTATAAGATTGGGAGACATCTTGTCAAAAAGCTATAAAAAGTTTATTTTTATTTTCTGTAAGAAAACTAAAATTTCTCTTTGGCCTGACAATATTTTGATGTTTTAAACTTGTTTGGAATTTCTACCTGTGCTTTGAATTCACCTATGCCTGGCTATCCCTGACTGGATAACAACCCTCTCTAAAACCTTACTGGTGCCTCATAAATCCTGGCTCCCACTGACCAAATAACAACTCTCTCAAAATCTCAGTGTCAGCTCATAAATTCTAATGTCTGGAGTTGAATTTATTCCCTACCTTGAAATGTTGAGACATGTAGATCCTTAACCTGCTATCTGCCTTTGTTTTATGCTTGTCAAAATCTTGTTATCTGTATAGTACCAGAGACACCGACCTTCTTTGTAACATTTTGTGCTGTAAAAACTTTTTCCTGAAGATCAGGGGGTGATCTCTAGCATGGAGTTTTGTAAGAGAGAGTTCTGTCCAGGTTTTGTGTACACAATACAATCTTGATTTAATTTGATTTCAAATCGGAGTTGGTAGTCTTTTCTTTGTGTTCTGTTTCAACATTAACCTTTTTTTTAACTTCACTGTAAATAAAACCAAAGAACAAAACAAAACTCCTGTAAATGAACCAGGTGCATAATAATAGCCATTCTTTACTGAAAGCACCATATTGATTATAGAAATGATATAAGCTTAAAAATTAAAAGATAGCTCAAATATCAAGGAAGTTTAGAAGTTAGAATTTTTTTTTTCTTTCAGAATATAGGTGGTAAAATAGGTAGATGGAACATGTGCTGGGAGAAATCAAAAGTCTTTGCAGAGGAGGCAGCAGAGATTTGAGTCTTTCTCAGGTCTATGTTTTGCACAGAAGAGAAAATGTGAAGCATAACTATATCAAGTAATGTGCAAAAAATCACAAAAATATTTATTATAAAAAATCATATCTACAGAAATGGTTCAAAAGAAGCAGTTTTTTGTCAGGAATAAACATTTGGACATGAATGGAAGTTTTGGTACTATTTTTAAGTAGTTTTACTCATAGAGAGTAATCTTTATACCTTTTCTCCATTTTACTGGTTGGAATTAATTACAATTTATATATCTGCTAAAAAAGGTACTGAACACAGAAAAATATTAGTTGCTCATGTTTAAATCACCTACATTATTTGATCCTTCCCTTTTTAAACCAAAAATATGCATAAAACCATCTCTTAATAAATATCTCTATCTCTGTATATTAGCAGCAACTCAGTCATAAAATATACTATGATAACTTGTCTCTTCATGTACATATAGATTATGAATTTGCTGCTTAGCATTTAGATATAATTTTCTATGGTGTTCTCTACTTATTTATGTCTCTATGCCAAGTTTTATACCAAGCTCTTAGTATGTGCCTTAATTACTCTGTGTAGCAATGTAGCATCCATGTCTTATTTGTGATACTTTGTTCCCAGAACTGTGTCTAAAGGGAAATATGTACAAGAAGATTATCCAGGCAAAAAATATACCAAAGCATGGTTTACTAAACATTCATTGAGTTTTTGCACAGACTTTTCCCTTATTTTAATATAACTAGCCCATTAGTCTTGTCACATTCAAATTCATTCATTCTTCAAAAAGTAATTTAATTAAATTTCCTATTGTCTTTAAAATAAAAAAATCAACCTAAAATAATTTCTATACTGTAAAGCATTTTATTGTAGTATCTAGAATCTTTATAACTACTAAGAAATGGCATTCTATGTCTTATTTTTACCATTGTCTCTCTCATATTACATTCATTGTAATTTGAGTATGTCCCCCAAAAGCTCATGTGTTTGGAACTTAGTTTAAAAGGGAGAGAGTTGGAAAACAGTGGAATGTTTAAGAAGTGAGATCTAGTAAA
This sequence comes from Marmota flaviventris, assembly GCF_047511675.1. NCBI lineage: Eukaryota > Metazoa > Chordata > Mammalia > Rodentia > Sciuridae > Marmota > Marmota flaviventris. The sequence continues at coordinate 427,662 of NW_027288415.1, read as the reverse complement.
TTGTGGTTAGATCATTGGGGGAGATGTTCTTGGAGAGGGTTAATGTAACTTTCATGGGGCATAACATAGTTCTTATTAAAGCTGGTTGTTATGAAAGAGCAAGTCTTTTTTCTGAATTTCTCTGACTTCCTGTCTCATTATGTTCTAGCTCTCAAATGAGCCCTCACCATAATGCCACCTCATGTGTAATGAAGGTGAAGGAGCTGTCACAGGAGCTGAGAAGATTCTAATACAGTACACTTAAATCTTCAGAACTATGTACTCAAAACTATATTTTTATTTATTTATAATTGTAGTTGGACAAAATACCTTTATTTTATTTATTTGTTCATTTTTATGTGGTGCTGAGAATTGAACCCAGCTTCTTTCATGTGACAGGTGAGCACTCTACCCTTGAGCCACAACCCCAGCCTCTCAGAAAATATTTTTATGCATTTATATCTCTTTTTATACATTGACCTGCTTCTGGTATTTTTCTATAACATTATAAAACAGACTAAAAAAACCTCTATGTCTTATTTCTAAAGAAGACAGGTGAGACTTTGCAATGTATTATCAAAAAATTCGGTAAAAGCTTTAGAATAAAAACTGTTATTCATCCACTGAGTGACCTTTAGTGAGTGATTAAATATCTTTGTGTCTAAGGCATCTTACTATGAGAGTTAGTAGAAGATCTAAGATTACATTTTAAAAGCTCTGGTATAGTTTAGATGGTAATGGCTTAGCATTTCTGATTCTTATTTGTTTTTATATTTCAAAGGTGATATCTTGTATTTCTTATATTCCTCATGGTGGTTAGGTTAATGTATTGCCATTTACTTTGGGACTCAAATATGTGGAATTTGTTTTGTTTAGTAAAGCAAAAGCAAGAGTGGTACCTTAGAATATAGCAAAGACTATTTGAGAATGTTTTTATTTTTAATTGGAAGAATTGTCTCATTGCTAATGACTATAGAGGGAATTTACATCTTGATGACACCCATTATTCAGAAATAGTCTGAACTGACTAGATCAAAACCATTAGAAAACCATGAATAAAGGGGCAGATTAAAAAAATAGGTTTGTCCAGCACCATTTTGAGTCTCCTACTAGAGTACAAATTATAGTATTTTTTTTCTTACCAGTGAAAGGACTCAAACACATGTAGCTGCATTTTACGCCTCCTGTAATCACACAAGTCACCATCAATTATAATACCATTGTAGGAAGAGAAATGTAGATCTTCACAGGCAGAAAAATCAAATACAAAAAGTGCAATTTGCTTTATGCAAAAAAAGACGTCATTGATGCCATACTTCTTTTAGCTCCCAGGTTCCATATATTTGAGCTCAAGATATTCAACCAGAAGAAAGTGGATTTGTTTTATGCTAGATGAGTTAAGAACTGATATAATTAGAATGTAGAGTAAACATATTTTGATTTGGGGTTCAGTTGTTTCAAGTATGATGGCTTGCCCAGGAAAACAATGCAGGAAATTTTGTCCTCCACTTCACCCAAATTGTATGGAAAGATTATTATTTATTTAAATTAAAAGTGGAAGCCACAGGCAATCTACAGCAGGTATTGAAATTTCATGATGAGACATCAAACTGCAGTTGTTTTTCTCATGTTTTTGTATCATTGATTGCTGTGGATTTTGAATATTTGAAATATAAAAACTATATTTAAAAATAAACATTAATATTCTTTTGTATTTTACGGTAATTTTAATAAGGCTCATAGCCTAAGGTCATAATACCCAGTATAATTACCTCATATTTTTCTAATGTAATCCCACGACAAAGGAGTGGGATATATTTTTCATGAAAAAAAAATATTTTTACTAAGTAAAATTATGTTGTTCCATGTATCATACTTTTCTATGCAGTATATGTTTGGCTTTAAAATTAATAGAAGTAAATGCCTTGATGGGACTGCCAAAAGGTTTATATTATCTTCTCCTGGTGAATACTGTGGCAGAATATATAGAGGATGAAACAGAAAATTTCTGAAATTGTGTATTTTTGTGGCTGGAAACTGTTGAAAGGTACATCATTGTTATTAATGAAAAAGACAGACTGAAAACAGCAATGTTCTTTAAGCGTACATATGTGAACAAATTCTTTGTTAAGCAAAAATGCCCTGTGCAGCCAGGGATGGCTGAAATACATTATACTTAGACTCTGGTAATCTCAGTTCTTTTTTTTTTAACTCTAACTAGTAAATTTTTCTAGCTCAATAAATTTCTTTTCTTGCTTTTAAAACCAGAGGAGAAATATTTGTCTTTTTTAACTTTCTGGATTGTTTCCCAATTTTACTGCAATAAAATATGCAGAAAACTTTTAGAAAATATTACAAAGCATACAAATGGAAGTGAATTATCTTTGCTTACTTTGTGACTCTTTTTCATTCAAATGCTGTTGTAGCTCAAAGTAGGTAACTTATCATTCTTCAATTACCTTTAACTGATTATATGTCCATTTTTTCCCTCGCATTTGGAAACCACACTTCATCCACTATTGGTCTCTTGCTTAAGTCTTTACAAGTTTTTATTTATATATTGTTGTGTGTTCATCCAATTGATTTTACTTCTCATTTAATGTAGTTTCATGTATAATTAAATTGGTATATATATATATATATATATATATATGTCTATATTGGAGAGTGCACAATGTCCCCAGATCTTGTTCTTAGGCATATGTTGCTGTAAACTCAGTTCTTCATGAATTATATGTAATGTTAATAAAATTGTGAATGATATTCAATATGATTTTTGTATGGATTCTGTGTATAATAAGCTTTTACACTATTGTACTTGAAAAGCCAACATTTTATGATAAGAAACTTAATCTTTACATACAACCTTCTCAGTTTACCTCTTACTACTTGGTCCTCAGAAAATGAGACTATAAAACATAGCTCATTGATTATTTTGTCATCAGTATAAGGCCTCACTCAACCTTGACTCCACATCCATTTCTCTAATTCCTGCCTTGAAATAACACTACCTATAGAATAACAAGGATGTCAGAATTTACTAATGTACATGAAAACACTGATCATTGACCTCATTCCATGAAAAATGAAATGTCTCCAATGAGGATGAAGTCTAGAAGGCCATTATGCACACAAGAAAGATAAAGCTCTTCTTTCATGTAAGAGCTACCTTTAAGTTTGTGGAAATTCAGTCTATTAAAATCACTAGGAAATGTTAAAATGTTAAAAAGTTAAAATTTTAAAATTTATAAATCAAGATATGAAAATCTGGGGCTTATTTTCCTATATCTACATCCTTCTTATAACTCTTAATTTCACCATAAATACAAACAGAAAAAAGATAATGATCTAACTTATGCAAATTGTATTCCACATTGTTTGATTAAAATGTGTAAAAGTATTAACAGATGCTAGAGTATTATTCACTCAACAGTATGTTTTACTGTTACATAGAACATTTAGTCAAGTGGAACACTATGATGTCTGTCATTTAACAACAGGATGCAATGCATGAGTGTTAACACATAAACAAATATTCAGTTTTAAAGACATATTGCATACATAAGTTAAATATAGGTTAAAAAATGCACTGTAAACCTGGCATGATGGTCCATGCTTGTAATCCAAGCAAATTGGGAAGCTGAGTATTTTCAGAAATTTAAATTCAGCCTCAGCAACTTAGTGTGGTTTCAAGCAACTTAGCAAGACAGTCTCAAAATTTGAAAAAGTGGAGAGAGGGCTTAGGAATGTGGCTCAGTGTATAAAAATACCTAAACTTAAACTGAAATACAAAAAAAAAATTAAAGTTTAAAATATTACACTTGAGTGTTAAACATCAAAAATAGATTTCATATAATTCTTTTCTGAGTATTCAAAAGTGAAAATAGTAATTTTGATTTAGAAAAACAATTATATTCTTTCAAAGATGAGGTTTCTTCACTATGCATATGACATTTATGACTGATATTTCTACAAAATAACTTGATAATGCTTAATAAATTTAAAGACAACTACTTGTTTTCTAAACTTAAATGAGTTCTGTATTTTACTGATCCTCATATACATCAAGGTGTAATATATAGTTAATAAATGTGAGAGTATAGTAAAGTTATTATGTTTCATTGTTATATAAGGCATACATTTTGTATAAAATCTGTTCAGTGTTCACTACTAGTATGAGTTTTCAGATGTTCAATGAATTTAAAATTTAAATACATTTTGGAAATATTATTTATCTTTTTAAGAGTTTCTGGGCACAATGAATTCTCCAAAAATAAGCAGTGTTAAAGAAACATGTAGCTACATTTTTTTCCATTTGTATTTTCTCTAACCAGTATATATCCACAGGTGCTGAGTATTGCTGAATAAATTTTAGAGGCATTGTCACATTGTCAATTTTCACATTACAAAATTGTCTCTATGCTATGGTTATTGTGGTGAGGATTAAATGTTGTCCCTTTCTTAGAGTAATGGTACAATGGTCTCATTTGTAGAGCTTCTCTCCAGTGTGTTTTCTCTGATGTCTAGTAATATATGATATATAATTTAAAATGTTTCTACATTGTCTACATTTAGATGTATCCTTTCCAGAATAAGTAGCCTAATGGTGAAAAGAATTGATTTCTTTTAAAAGCTTTGCTGCATTGTTTCAATTTGTAGGGGTTCTTTTCTGTATAAATTCTGTTGTTAATAAGGTTTAGTCTTTCGTTTTTTTAAGTGTTTATTTTTAAGTTGTAGTTGGACACAATACCTTTATTTCACTTATTTATTTTTATGTGGTGCTGAGGATCGAACCCAGGATCTCAAACATGCAAGGCTAGCACTCTACCATGGAACCACAAACCCAGCCCCAAGGTATAGTCTTTCTTTAAAAGTATTATTTCTTTATTCACATTTCATATTCACCAGGATGTCTTCTGCTGTGGTGAATAAAGTTTTATTTTTTATTAAATGCTTTTCCACATTATTCACTTTTGTACGGCTATTCTCCAGTGTGAGTTCTGTTGTGGTGAATAAGGCCTGTTTTATTGCTAAAAGCTTTGCCACATTCCTTATATTTGTAAGGATTCTCTCCAGTGTAAATTCTCCTATGGCACATAAGGTGTAATATTTGAGTAAAAACTTTGTCACATACTTTGCATTTGTGAGGCTTCTCCCAAGTGTGAGTTCTGTTGTGGAAAATAAGGTGTGATTTTTGACTGAACGCTTTCCCACATTCTTTACATTTGTAAGGCTTCTCTCTAGTGTGAGTTCTACTGTGGCAAATAAAGCCTGGTTTTTGAGTAAAAGCTTTGCCACATTCTTTACATTTGTAGGGCTTCTCTCCAGTGAGTTCTGCTGTGGTGAAGAAGGCTTATTTTTTGACCAAAAGCTTTGCAACATTCTTTACATTTGTAGGGCATCTCGCCACTGTGATTTCTGCTGTGGCAAATAAGGTTTGATGTGTCACCAAAAGCCTTGCCACATTCTGTACATTTGTAGGGCTTCTCTCCAATGTGAGTTCTTCTGTGGCAAATTAGGAGTGATTTTTGACCAAAAGCTTTGCCACAATCTTTACATTTGTAGAGCTTATCTCCAGTGTGAGTTCTGCCAGGGCAAATAAGGTGTGATTTGTGACCAAAATCTTTGCAACATTCTGTACATTTGTAGGGCTTCTCTCCAGTGTGAGTTTTTCTGTGGCAAATAAGGTTTGATTTTTCACCAAAAGCTTTGCCACATTCTTTACATTTGTAGGGCTTCTATCCAGTGTGAGTTCTGATGTGGCGAATAAGGTGTGATTTTTGACCAAAAGCTTTTCCACATTCTTTACATTTGTAGGGCTTCTCTCCAGTGTGAGTTCTTCTGTGGCAAATAAGGTCTGATTTTTGACCAAAAGCTTTGCCACAATCTTTACATTTGTAGGGCTTCTCACCAGTGTGAGTTCTCCTGTGGTAAATAAGGTTTGATTTTCGACAATAAGCTTTGCCACATTCTTTACATTTGTAGGGCTTCTCTCCAGTGTGAGTTCTGATGTGGCGAATAAGGTCTGATTTTTGACCAAAAGCTTTGCCACAATCTTTACATTTGTAGGGTTTCTCTCCAGTGTGAGTTCTGATGTGGCGAATAAGGTTTGATTTATCACCAAAAGCTTTGCCACATTCTTTGCATTTGTAGGGCTTCTCTCCAGTGTGAGTTCTCCTGTGGCAAATAAGGTTTGATTTTTTACCAAAAGCTTTGCCACAATCTTTACATTTGTAGAGCTTCTCTCTAGTGTGAGTTCTGCTGTGGCAAATTAGGAGTGACTCTAGACTGAAAGCTTTGCCACATTCTTTACATTTGTAAGGCTTCTCTCCCATGTGGGTTCTGATGTGGCAAGTAAGGTCTGATTTTAGACCATAAGCTTTGCCACAATCTTTACATTTGTAGGGCTTCTCTCCAGTGTGAGTTTGGCTGTGGTAAATAAGGTTTGATTTTTGACGAAAAGCTTTGCCACAATCTTTACATTTGTAGGGCTTCTCTCCATTGTGCATTCCTGTGTGGTAAATAAGACATTTTTTTTTTTTACTAAAAGCTTTGCAACATTCTTTATATCCGTAGGGCTTCTCTCCAGTATAAATTCTCTGGTGATGAACAAGGCCTGATTTTTTATATGATTTCTGGTGTTCACTCTCACTTGTAGTTTTCCATATTTTCTTTTGTGGTAAATAGTCAAGATCACAACTTTCATATTTTGCACTTATCACTTCATGTAATATATGTTTTAGGCCCTTTTCTGGTGAATATTCTTGGATATGATTAGGAGTCATGGCTGAAATAAACAAAAATTTAAAAAAAATAATACCTATTAGACTGGGATAAATATATTTTGCATACATGACATGAAATTAAGGTAAAATAAGTACATCAGGAGTATAGCAGATTAGTAAGTCCAAAGTCACCATAAATCCAAAAAATATATTAGTTCAATAAAAATGTACAGAAAAAATTACCTTGAGAATATTATTCAAATTCTTGTAGAGACCACAGTATCCAAGAGGAGTACATCATTAAGAAGAGTAATATAATAAAGTGTAGAAAAGAATCTTTAACACCCTTTTGTCCTTCATAAGATAGTATTGGGTATTTAGGAAATATCTACCAGCTACCTTCACTGTCAGTAGAATAAGAGAAATGTAAAACATATACAAACATTTCTGGGTTTTTCAAAGTGTGTCCAAAAATGATTTTTGTCTACCATGACATAGAGACATGAAAATAACTAGTAGATTTTGAGTGATAATACCATAAATATGCAACAAGTGTAAAGAGGCAATGGACTCTTAAAAAGAAATATGAGCAAAAAATTTACTAAGAAATATACACATATGTCTATAAATTTTTTTGTAAAAACATTTTAAAAGACTATAAAAACCTTGCATAGCCTGTGGCCATAATATTTGGATAAATTCAACACATGACAATCAAGTATAATAAATTGATTTTTATATTTTTACATTCGTGTGATATGAGAATTTCCTTTATTGACAAATACAACTTTGTTTATTTATAAATATATCATGATAATTTATACTATATATACAAGGTAAAATGACTAAATAGAATGAATTAACAATCATTATTTCATATAATTATCAATTTTGTTCTTACAACGTATTGTATTCCTTCTACTAGTATTTATGAAGAACATAATACACTCACTATGTGGTAAAATAAAACTCTTGACCCTATTATGCTCAATAAGATAAAAATATGGAGACTTTTACTATAATATCAACGCTACACAAAACACAGTGCCTGGTGACAAAATTTTGCTCACTAAATTTCTGACTTCCACGTGTGAATCAAATGCTCCTACAACTTAATATCTGCATGCCAACTTTCACTTAATTAAAAGTCCTGCATATATTTCTTATAACACTTTAAGAGACAAAATATTTTATAATTAAATAATAATAGTATATAAGTACATATTTTTAAACATTTGACATTGATGGGCACACACATTGAGTCCCTAGCTTTAGTACTGAGAAAAATGTTGGCACTAAACACAAAAGCAGAGGTATCTCTTTGATTTTCTGATTTAATAGTTCATGGATACATATTTAGTACTGGCAATTCTGGATCTTTACATCATCCAACTTTTAATGTTTCATGTGTAATGCTTGAGATTACCCCAAAAATTCTATATCACAAACTATAACACAAGTCTTTTTAAAATTGTTTGAGCCATGCTGTTTCTAAATATCTGTGATTTCTCTCAAACAAGACGTACTTTTGCATGACCTCCTAATTAGTAAATATTATAAGGATGCAGCACTGTTCTTGCCTATTTTTATTTATTTAAATGTTTTTATACTTTTTTTCCTGACAATGGAGTATATAATCTACTGATGGCTCTTTTAATGAACAAATAAAAAATAGTACAGAAAATATAAACAAAAAGAAGCATGGCTAAATCCAAGTGACAAAAATAAAACATTAAGAATTTAACATTAGGATACTGACAGTTTTGAATTACTCAAAGAACACTAAATAACTATTTAAAAAAACTTTATAGAATGAAATTGAAAAATATTAACATCAATGGGCACAATGTTTAAGTGAATATTTTTTTAAGAAAAAATGAGAGGAGCATTCCTAGTGTGCAAATCCAAAATTCAACAAATATGGTAGAGGCTTATCAAGCAGTACCAAGTTTAATACAAGTCTAAGCAACTTGTAAAATACTGTAAAAATTAAAAATCTATAGGATATATAAATAGAAGTGGGAGATTATATATATATATATATATATATATATATATATATATATATATAAAGTGTGAAAAGAATCCAAGCATGCCACAATAAAAAAACAATGATCCAGAAATTAAATCACTAATCAAAATAAAAAAAAATATTTAAAAATTACAAAGTAGAAGTATAATGATTTATTCACTTCAAAATATTTATGATTACTAATGCATTATTGCAAAACACAAAACAAAAGAAAAAAATTAATAACAGAATTGAATCTACAATAGGAAACGTGAAGTAAGTTCCATCAGAGAGCATGGAAAGAAACCAAACATGATCTGCTCCTAGAGTCCCTATGTGTTTAAATATTGATAATGATCCAGCCTTTACATCTCATCCTTTTGCACAATTTTTAATCAGTGAGATATAGTTTTAAATCATGAAATTTCTCATAATTTTTTGGATGAGCTTTTGTTGAGTGCACAAATTGTATCCTAATGCTTGCCTTTTAAAACAGAAACAAACAAAGATCTAGCCTCTATTATATTAATATGCATTAAATATTGTTTTATTTACAGTTAATGTACTCAATATACAACATAAAGTTAATACTCAAAATTGGTCATCTGCATTGAATAGACATTTTATTCTCAAACAGCCATTACCAATAAAATTATGTAATATATGAGGTTCCACCTGACCAGCATGAGAAGCTCCTATGGCTTTGCTCACTTGGGGAAAAGCATAGACTGCTACACTTATGCTACCATGTCCTGTTTGGAATCTAGCTTCATGCTTGAAAAATAGCAATTACAAATGTACATCGGTTACTTCACAAGCTGATTTCTAAGTTTCATTTAACCCTGGAAGATAAGAGTTCACCCTCAAAAGAAGAGAAACATTAAAAGAGGACCCCGAGTTACTTAAATTCTAGTTACTTGTTGAGATATAAAACCATTAACAGCCTCAGCTCAACAGGTGTTGGCTAAAATGGGGTTAGAATGTACTCTAGATAACTTTGTTACTTCTTTGATTGCTAAACTCACACAAAACTCTGTAAATGCTTTGGTCTTAACAACAATTTTGCTCTGTTTTTGTACACCAGCTCTGGGAAATTCAGTACTGCCAGATCCTGGACTTCAAGAACCCATTACAATATCTTGACTCACTTGCATAAAATTGTTATACACCTGGAAAAATATCTCATGGTATTCATTGTTGTCTTAGCAGAATAATGTGTCTTTACCATCCACATAGTATTTAATAGGTCAAAATCCTGTGCAATTTATTCATAAAAGATCTATTCCTCTTGATAAAAACTGTGATGATTCAGTGAAGCTTCTCTCTAAGGCAGAATTTAACATTTTGACATTCTCCTTGCTGTGTTTACCTGGACTAGCTCTATGGGCTTATAAAACTACTATGAAACTCGCCTATGCTATCATAAACAGTACTAGTCATGCCTCCATGGATGTAAATAGGCTTAATGAAGAACAAAAACAACATTGTCAAGCTATACTTGACAATTATGCTGCAATTGATTGTCTGTTATTGTTACATCATAAAGGATATCAGAAGTTTAATACCACATGTTCCTTCAATTTAAGTTATAATAGTAATTTTATTTCAAAAAACTTAGATTACCTTAAAGATATCATTAATAGGGTTCAACAAGATGATGAATTTTGGACTTGTTGAACTGGTTAACTTCATGTTTACTCAATTTCATCTGGGTCAAAAATATTCATAGGTGGATGTTTACTGATGTTGGAACTTGCTGTTGTCTATGCATGTCCTATTTTTTTGCCCCCACCAGCATTAAGGAGATAAGCAATATTATTTATTCAAAAGGCCTTAAAAAATAGGGGAAGTATTAGGTATTCTGATCTTGGAATAGACAGGAAAGTGTGGGGGTAATTGTAACTGACACCCTGAGTCCCACAATTGTAATGCCCAGCAGTTTCTCCCTGAAGATATTAAGACAACTCTACAGGTGCACTATCTAGTTTCTGTGGTAATGTCCTTAGGGAGAAGGGGCTCTATATTTGTATTAATTGTACCTAATCTTGGTTAGCTAGCACATGGGGTTAAAGAAACACTGGGTTAGAATGTAGTCATGGTATCAGAAGCTGTGTAATTCTGGGGGATTATATGTGCAGCTGTTAAGAGGGGTGGCCAGTTTTTTTTTTCTTTTTTCCTTTTCACTGTGTGTGTGTGTTTCTCTCTTCTGTTTGCTCCTTTAAAGGTTTCCTCACAAGAAGATTTGAAACAGATCATGCTGGCCCTTACAACAAAAGGTAAGTTTTGATGGTTAATCTGAATAAACTGGGACATCACTAAAGAAGAAAACAGAGAACACCAAGGAATTTGAAAATGTGATAAATATAGGGCAGTATGTGTTCAATGATTACAATCAAAATAAATAAACCTAAGCTTCTGAAAATTTCTTCTGCTGGGTGACTACTCTTTCAACATTTATTAGTTTGGTTTTCTTCTTGACATTTGAATGACTCAACGGTGTCCGCTGCTATGTGTAGTCTACAATAGTTTACATTACTAAATTATACTAGGTACTACTTATCTAAAGTAAAGGATGTGCAACACACAAAGAAAGAGACAGACTAAAGAGTAAAATTATATATATATATATATATATATATATATATATATATATATATATATATATATATATATATATATAAGAGAGAGAGAGAGAAATATCTGTACTAAAAATGCCCTTTTTTTTGAAACACAAATCTGAAACTCATTTTTATAGAGAATTTCCCAGAAGATACTCTGCAACCGAAGTAAATTAAATAATAATTAGTAATTCATAATTTTAAAGGGAAGTTAAACTTACCCAGGAAAGCCAAGTTTCTATAGTTCTCTAGCATCACATCTCTATATAAATTTTTCTGAGCAGGCTGAAGGCATTCCCACTCCTCTTCAGTAAAATCAATGGCTATATCCATAAATGTTAACAGTTCCTAAAATAAGAATAGGTAAATAAATAACACATTGACCACAGGAATATTTGCACAGTCTGTAATGTAAATACAGTTGAAATTAGAGTTAGTAGACTATCATGTAGGTAGTGTTTTGGAACACAATTATACTATTATCTACTTCTGCAGAAAAAGGGATTTAAGTTCAAAAAAGTATACATACTCCACATTTATGAAACACATTATAAAACTCAGGCATTATCACAAAAATATATATTTTGTAATTTTTTATTTCTTGATCTAAATAATACATATTTTTCAGATGAGAAAATCATGGTAATTAAGAAAGGGAATTTTCAAATTTTAATTGTACAACCACTAATCAGAAATTTACTAATGTTTAGAACCTTATATGTTATTTCTCTGATAGAGCTGGCTATTCTGACTGTGTAGTGAGATCTCTAGTAAGAGAAATTTTGAAATGCAACAAGGTAGGCAGAGCACTTAATGGAAATATTTAATAGTTTATTTAAGTTCAAACATTTTATAGTTTTTATGTATGTTATTAATATAAAAAATAGCAACAACAATCCTGTTTGAATTTTCCTTTTTATAATTTTAACATACAAAATTATATATACACACACACACACACACACACACACACACACACATATACACACAAACTTTGATCGTTGTGTATATTGTATGATATTTATAATAGAATATACATATAGCTCTTCAAACAATATAATTTTTTTATTGGTTCTTTCTAGTTCTACCTGACAGTAAATTGATTTTTATGGTATTATGCAAGCATGGGATATATCTTATCCTAATTAAAATCCTGTACTTGTTGGTGGCTACAATGGTAGGATTCACTTACAGATTATATATATATATATATATATATATATATATATATATATATATATATATATATATATATATATATCCTTGTCCCTCTTATTTATTTATTTACTTATTTACTTATTTATTTTTGTTTACCATTGTGCAATCTACTGATCTTCTTTTCTTACCCTTCCCCACTTAATAAGATTTAGATTTCACATATCAGCAATAACTTTCAATATTTTGTTTTAAAGAAATGGTTTGTTTTACTTAGCATATAATCTCCAGATTCATCCATTTCCTGGCAAATGTCATAAAGTCATTCTTCTTTATGGCCGATACAGATTCATAGTTTATTGTGTACATAAGCAACATTTTTTATCCTGTCATCATTGAATGGACCCATTCATCATTGAATGGTTGGTTTTATAGTTTAGCTATTGTGAATTCTGCTGCTATTAATATTAATGTGGCTGTGTCAATGTAGTATGCTTATTTTATGTCCTTTGGGCATATACAGTGCAGTCAAAAAACTGGGTAAAATTGTGGTTCCATTTCTTTAACAATATCCATACAGGTTATTATGTTTCACTTAGACCTCTATACAGCTAGAAAAATTGGAATTCATCTATACCTGAGGTGAAAAAAAACATACACAAAATTTATTAAGCCATAAAATGACTAGAATTTATTATCAAATCATACATCCCAATAAAAAGTAAAATTCAAAAACTAGAAGAAAAGAAAGTCTTAAGCAAAAGAGAAAAATTAGAAGCTATTAAAGATAAACATAACACAGAGTTACCAGTATCAATGTTGGTGCTTTTAAAAAGCAAATGAGCCCAGTCTAGTTATGGACAACTTTAGTTCCAGCGACTGAGGAGGATAAGAAAAAAAGATCATAAATTCTAAGACAATATTATACATAATTTTGTCTTATATATATTGTATTGAGCAACTTAGTGAGGCACTTAGCAACTCAGTAATACTCTGTCTCTAAATAAAATATAAAAAAAGGACTGAGGATGTGGCTTTATTGTTAAGCACCCCTGGGTTCAATCTTCAGTACAAATTTTTTAAAAAGCAGATACAATTAAAAAAGCACTAGCAAATTTGAAAATTCAATGAATAAAAATTATATCAATTATACAGTATATAATTGCAAATATAGGCATATATAATGATTTCTCACTTTATGGAAATACACTCTGGAAAATTTATCCTAAGAATCTTCTGCAATTTTCCAATACTCTGAGTGCAATGACAGAATCTAGATGGTATAGACTAGTACATGGCTAAGATATTTGCTAGATCCATGGTTGTACATAAAGTCTACTGCTGACCAAAATACCATGATGCCAAATGATTGATGTTATGAAGTAAAATCAATCAGGGTAAACCTCATAATAAAATAAATGGTGGAACTACAGAAAACACCAACAACAAAACTCTTAAAACATGCCAGGATATTGGGAAAAGAGTGTGATAATAAAATGCTATTTTATCCCTTCACTCATAAAACATAATAACATATTTTGACACATTAAATGCTGAATATAAGTTATTAATAAATAATACTGAAATATATAAGAAAGTACAAAGCTCAAAAGTTTACATACAAAAGGTACGGTTCATATGGTGGTGCACACCTGATATATCTACTATTTTGGAGTCTAAGGCATAAAGTTCAAAATTTAAGGCCAACTGAAGAAATTGAGCAAACCCCATCTGGAAATAAAATTTAAAACAGAGCTGAGAATATGCTCAGCATTAAGACACTTTGGTTGAATCCCTAATATCACAAAAGAAAAAAAAATAGTTTTGTTTTTTTTCAAAATTATACAATATAATAGACTTAAACCTATGAATTACAAAATATTAATACAAAAAATCTATTCATCAAATGATTACATTAAAAGCTGCAAAATAAACCCTAATTTCTTCACATATAATAAAACACTTATAAGAAGAAGAAATACAACAGAATGCATAAGAAAAACAAAAAATTCTTGAAGTGTCACTTTAAAAAGGATATATCTAACTTTTCAATAATCGTAAAAACTCAAAATCTTTAGAAATTAGGTAACATTGAATAAAATCACATCATATAGATGAATTAAATAGTATTGATGAATATGTGGAATAAATGCATTCACAAAAAGGGAAAATAATAATTTAAGCTTTTATTATCCATTTGTAGAAACTGTTTTGTAATCATATGTATATGATACACCCACAGAGTAAACAGAGACTAAAATTACAGCAACTGTTCATGAGAATACATCCACATTCTTCCAGAGTTGAAACCAAGGGGCATGGCTAAAGAGGAAGAAATAATTATTAAATTTTGTAAAATGCAAATTCTAGGAGCTAGAATTTTTGTTGATATATTATATCCAGTTTGACAAATACTATAAAATACCATGTACGTTTTATGCTAATGTCACATGAATGTTGCATTTCATATGCAAGTATGTTTACGAAAGGAATATGCAGTATTTGAGAAAATAAAAATACAGAAAAGAACATAAAAGACTCAAATATTCAACATATTTACAAAGGATAGAACTATAATAAAAATGATCATTTTTCCCAAGGTACCCTTTAATAATTACTGGTAATAATTTTACCATTCTTTGCTTTTTGTGAAAGAAGAAATCAAAGCAAAAACTTCTAAAATTTTCCTGGAAAGATGAATGTATATAAAATCAGACAAGTACTCTCTCACTTGTAAGAACAAATGTACTAGTGATTATTACCTGACACTAATGCATGTTATAATATTACAACAGTGTAGTAATTTTAAGATTAAAAAATCACAATACAGAAAACTACATAGGGCAGTTCAGATGTATGCAAATATCTTTTTATTGTTAATAATTATAAGTATATAAATAAAAACATATCAATAAAATATTTAATGTTAATGAATGCTACAATCCAACCTCAAGGTAGATGTTAGAATAAAAGGCATAGATTACAAAAGCGACTTGTGTGCAGAATGTGTGTGACACTGGAATTATACACAAGCATCCACCAAAGAGCAGATATAAAGAGAGATAATTTTAAAAAATAAAATAAAAATAAATAAAAGCAGAATATAAGCCTACCTCCATTTATGGATACACCAAATAAATATATACTCCTGTTTTGAGTCCTTCTAATTTCTGTAAAGGAATTAGAGGCACACAAATTGGAAAACTAAAATATATATATATATATATATATATATATATATATATATATATATATATATATATATATATATAGACCAAGAGGAGATAAGTAGAATGCACTTGAAGATTTTTCTGATTTGAGAAATATGCAAAATTACTGGAACAAAATGCCCAAATCCAGTGTTAATATAAATAAAGGAAGATTGATTTGCATTTGAAATATATTATTTAACTCTAAATTGCCTGTAGTTTAAATGCTAATTTATCTGTACACACAAAGGAAGGAATAAGATATACATGAGTATTTACTCCAGGGGGGAAAAATAAGTGGTTTTCTATGGCCATGCAAGATCTATGGGCTTTATTCCATGAGGCCAGAGTGGAAGAGATGCTAAATCTTAAGGTAATCCCTTAATTCCTTAGAGGGGATTTGCCAACATTCTCTAAAAATGCAAATAGCTGTTGCTGACAGTTGAATTTTTATCTAGACAGTACCAAAAAATTAACAGGGAAATACCGATCACCACTGAAAGCCAAAGTGGCAGTTTAGCACTTCCTGATCTCTCTCACCCAGCTCACTTTACTAATAACACCAGACCTAACCAATTCTTTCTGTAAGTAATTTGTCCCGATATTAACTTTTTCCATTAAATGGACTACATCTGAAACCTCAAACATTGAAAGCACTGGTAAGTAACTGTGCAGGTGCAAATCTACCTAGATCAAAAAGGAGTGTTCTCACATTGGTGTGAAAACATTGTAATGGGCTAAAATCTCGAATATTAGTGAAGAAAAAAGTGGTTACAATCATAGATCCCTCTTTATTTCTAAAATAGGTGCACATCAATTTTTTTTTTTTTTCCAGTGAGCATAAGGCACCCTGGAATCTTAAAAGCTTGCATCAGAATTTTAGTGCACCATCCAACTATAAGATCTTCTGTATGAGCACAGCTGTTAAAATGGCTACTCTCAAAAAGTGGAATAGTAAGTAGTACTTCAATTATATGAATATGGAAGGAAGAAACACTGTGCTAGACTATGAAATTAGTGAAGACATTTTAAAAAATTGGAAGTTGAGAGTTCTCTCAGTTATATATTTGAGAAACTAAGCTCTCTACATTTATATTGCTCTTGAACAAGAAATGCCCCAA
This sequence comes from Marmota flaviventris, assembly GCF_047511675.1. Taxonomy (NCBI): domain Eukaryota; kingdom Metazoa; phylum Chordata; class Mammalia; order Rodentia; family Sciuridae; genus Marmota; species Marmota flaviventris. The sequence goes on along the minus strand of NW_027288415.1, from coordinate 410,844 downwards.
GTACTGGTCTGGACTTATGAGAGGCATTAGAGGTGCCAGCTGAGGGATCCTCATATTACATAGTTCTGAAACACAGTTCCAGGAGAATACCAGAGAAGTGAATGAGAATGCTCTCATATACATTCCACAAAAGGAAATCTGAGCATAAAGACACTCTGACAGGTTGTCTGCCTTTGGAGACACAAAGGAAGAATAGAAACACATGAGTTTTCCAATATCAAGTGATTCTTCTTTACTTTTCAATCATGTAAAATGCTCATAAACAACAACAAAAAATTGCTTTTGATATTTTTCTATGGTACTGGGGATTTGAAACAGCAGCATGTTAATTCTGGGCTACATACCCAGGCATGTTTTCAAATTTTGAGACAGGTTTTTCTAATTGTCTAATTAGTCTACCTAAGTTCCTGATGTTTACCTGGAAATTGCAATCTTACTGACTTAGCCACTTGAGTCTCTGGAATTAATATGCATGTATCATTGCACCCAGAGAGAAAAAAAAATACTTTAAAATCTCATCGAGTTTTTGGTATAACAATTGAAAATACAATGTTCATTTGAAATATAATATGGGTAAAGTAACTGATAATACTGCAAAAAAGTAACTGATAATACTGGGAAAGGGGGAAGTTGTCATTGAACAGGAAGCTAAAATTTTATGCATAAATACAACTCAAAATACTGGAGCATAAATTTAAAATCACACTCAGCAACTGTTTGAAGATGAAAAAAAAAATTAAAAGTACCAGGTATGTAGCTAAGTGGTACAGTACCTCTGACTCAATCCACAATACCACAATCTCCAAAAAAAAGGAGAATGAATTCAGGAAGAAAGAAAACTGAAATACCAATAAAGTATCTCACCCCACTCCTAGAGGAAAAAATACATGGAGTTGTGATTGGGATGTTGTCCTCACTCCAGAATCCACAACACAATCTGAGAAGATTCGGAAATATTGCCACAAATGTTCTCACATAGAATTTAAGGTAGGGGCTGAAAATATTCTATAGGATACTATAGGACTTCCAGTGTCTACTGTTAATATATGGTCCAGTTGACTGGCCAGTGGAAATTCATGGCTGACCTTACACAGGACTGCAGAAACTAAAGATTACACCAGGGATTCTAGCCAACCATAGCCAGTTTCCATAGCCAGTTAGTGCAGCCAGTTTCAACCAGACTCACCATCCAGTCTCAGGATTTCACTGCACACTCATCATTTACTCTATTTTTAGGAACCACATGTCCTCTCTATAAATCACAAAGTACGTATACAGGAGAAAAAAATCAGGTTCACTGAACATAAGTGAGGAAGCCTAGAAATGGATACCCACTCTGGCAGACTTCACACCAGATGGTCACAACTTGCTTCTCTTTACTGAATATGTGTAGATTGGACAATGCTTATATAAGGGGTCCTGATTAGACACAACTTATGTCTTCATATGCTCAATCTGAGCCTAGTGAGTTTTTTTGAGAGTCAGGAGATAACCTCAAATCCAGAAATAAATGATGTCCAATTGTAGGGTCTTGTCTGTACATTTATTTATTTATTTATTTTTCTTTTGAGGCTCTGGGAATTGAAATCCAGATCCTCAGGCTGCAGCTAAATTAAGGCAAGGTATCCTTGGAAAAGTAAAATCCAGCCAACCCAGAAGAGCATTTGCATTCAAACTTGCATATGAGGCCTTTTGAATTTGAAGATTATATATGTAAATATATTATTTATTGATGGAAATAATACAGTGAAAATCTTGTAAAATTTCAGTTAACTTCTCTTGTATGGAAACAGAGTGAACATTAAAATTATATGAGGTGGAAAGATAATTATTTTTAGAATTCATATAAAAATAGTAAAAACTGAATTTTATAGTATAACCCATAATTTCCACTATGTGAAAATTACCATTGTGTATTTAAAATATTACTAATAAAGTATATGTATTTTTGGAACAGCACCCTCAAAACTATGTCAAGACTCCATAAAATCTCAGTTCACAGAACCATATTTGAGAGTTATGCTTGTCCTGAGTTCAGGAAGATGAAGGACATGATCACTTCTTTTATGCTACAGGTGAAAGATGCATTTATATATATATTTTTTTTTTTTTTTTTTTTTTTTTTTTTACCAATATTTCTTTTGACATATAAAAAACTAGAGAGAAACTGCCCTGAGTGAGGGCAAGGAGATTTAACCAGAAGGTGTATGGTGTGTGTGTGTGTGTGTGTGTATAATAATAATAATAATAATAATTATATATATATATATATATATATATATATATATATATATATATATATATATTTTTTTTTTTTTTTTCCCAGATCCAAAGTTTTGAGTATATTATTTAAATTGATTAATGATATATTCCTTATTTTATGTCATGGCCTTAGACCCAGTGGCCTGTCTATAACATTTTCTTTTTCTTCCTAGGATGAAAGCCCCTTAAGAAAGTGGGCTTGAAATGAAGATGAATTGTGTTGCTATCATAATGTCATACACCTATAATCCCAAGTAGGGGATTTGAAATTTTGCTTCTTTAAGAATAGTACTAAAGCACAAGAAATAGAAAAAAAGAATCACTAGATGAGATGAATTCAAACTGAAAAGATTCTTCTCTGCAAAGGAAACACTCAGTGAGGCAAAAAGTGATATGAGAGAATAGGAGCAAATTTTTACCACATGCACATCAAATAGAAACCTAATTTCCAGGATATATAAAGAAGTTAAAAAACTTAATAACAAAAAACAAATTTCCAAATCCTTAAATGAAATGGGCTAAGGAACTGAAGAGACACACTTATTAGAATATAAACAATCAATCAATCAATAAAAAAAAAATGTTCAACATCTCTAGTAATTAAAGAATTGCAAATCAAAACTACTCCAAAATGTAATCTTATTCCATTCAGAATTGGAATTATTAAAAATACAAGCAAAAATATATGTTGGTGAGGATATGAGGAAAAAGGCCCACTGTTACACTGTTGGTAGGACTCTAAATTGGTGATACCAATCTGGAAAAGAATAAGGAGATTCCTTAGAAAACTTGGAAAGAAACCAAAATTTACCCAGCTATCCCACTCCTCAGACCAACAACAAGCTTAAAACAAGAGCTAAAAACAGCATAATACAGAGGCAATGTTCACATCAATGTTCATAGCAAAACAATTCACAATAGGTAAACTATAGAACCAGTCTATATGCTCTTCCCTAGATGAATGGATAAAAAAATATGGTCTATTTACACAGTGGAATATTACTGAGCATTAAAAGAGAATAAAATTATGGAATTGGGAAGTAAATGCATGGAGTTAGAGAATATCATGTTAAGGCAAGTAATCCAATCCTCCTAAACCAAAGACAATAATGTTTTCTCTGCTAAGTGGATGGTGATCCACAATGAGGGAAGTGGAAGGTAGCATGGAAGAAATGAAGAAACTTTGTATAAGACGAAGGGGAGGGAGGTGATGGGAGATGTTATAGAGGTAGGTAAGATGGTGGAATGAGATGAAAATCTTGTTGTACACAAAGTAGAGTTACATGGGTTTTGTAACTATACTTTCTGAACAACAAGAGAAATAAAATCTTGTGTTCCATGTGTGTTCTACGAAGTGAAATGCATTCTGCTCTATTAGCAAGTTAGAACAAATTAATAAATTAATTGATTTTTAAAAATTCAGGAAAGAGACTTACCTTTCCCTAGATTTATATATAAACATATATGCATATATATATATATATATATATATATATATATATATATATATATATATATATATCATATTTAATGTATATAATTTATGAACACTTTTTTTCATATTTCTATCGATATTTTTAAAGAAATGACAACAGAAGCATTACAATTCTTATTTCATGTATAGAACACAATTTTTCATATCTCTCGTTGTATATAAAGTATGGTGATACAAATTTGTGTATTTGTGCATGTACTTTTGATGATGGTCTCTATCACATTCCACCATTCTTGCTAATCCCCTGCCCCCTTTGTTTTCCTCCCACCCCTCTTCTTTATTGAGAATCCATCTATTTCTCTCATGATCCCCCTCCCTACCCCATTATGAGTCAGCCTCCTTATATTTGGCATTTTTTTTTTTTTTTGGAATTGGATAACATCACTTAGCATTATCTTCTCCAATGCTATCCATTTACCTTCAAATGGCAGATATGATTATATACCTAGAAGACTCAAAAAACTCCACCAGAAAACTTCTAGAACTAGTAAATAAATTTAGCAAAGTAGCAAGATACAAAATCAACATCCATAAATCAAAGGCATTTCTGTATATCAGTGAAAACTCTTCTGAGAAAGAAATGAAGAAAACTACCACATTTACAATAACTTCAAAAAAAAGATATTTGGGAATCAACTTAATGAAAGACATGAAGGGTCTATACAAGGAAAACTACAGAAACCTAAAGAACAGAATCAAAAAACACCTTAGAAGATGGAAAGATCTACTGTGCTCATCAATAGGCACAATTAATATTATCAAAATAAAAATGCTCCCAAAACACTATAAAGATTTACTGCAATTCTGATCAAAATCCTAATGGCATTCCTCATAGAAATAGAAAAAGCAACCATGAAATTTATGTGGAAAAATAAGAGACCAAGAATAGCTAAAGTAATCCTTAGCAGAAAGAGTGAAGCAGGTGGCATCACTATACCAGACCTTAAACCATACTACAGAACAATGGTAACAAAAACAGCATTGCATTTGAAAAAAAAAAAAAAAAAACAGACTGCAGGCGAATGGTACACAATAGAGGTCACAGAGACTAACTTACAAAATTATAATTATTATATATTAGACAAAGGTGTCAAAACATGCACTGGAGAAAAGATAGCCTCTTCAACAAACCACTATCTCTCACCATGCACAAAAATCAACTCCAGGTGTATCAAGATCTTGGAATTAAACCAGATACTCTGTGTCCAATGGAATAAAATACAGGCTCTAATCTTCATCATGTGGGATTAGGCCCCAAACAAATAATAATAATAGTGATGTTTATGATGATGATGATGATGATGATTATGATGATGATGATGATGATAATAATAATAATAATAACCCAATCAAGAAATGGGCCAAAGATCTGAACAGAGAGTTCTTAGAAGAGAATATACAATCAAGTAACATTTTTTTAATATATATGATTGGTTATGGTCCTCCCTTTTCAGTACCAAGAACACTTCTGGTTCAGTTTCTAAGGAGGGGAAACACGAGCAAGAATTATTCTCAACTCTCCTTTATAAATTATCAAATAAATTATCTATGTCATTTTCTAAACATAGCTGGACATGGGAAATATAGGTTTGGAGCAGAGAACATTTTTATTAGAAACACAGTGCAAAAGAAAGAAAAAAAAAATATAGTTATTTGTACTACATTGAACCACAAGAGAAATGGAACGTGGAATTCAGAAAAGAAAGATTCAAACTTTTATATTTGGGAATGTGGATGACATGGATGCCTAAAGTGAAAAGGTTATTACAAGCTTTTGAAAGAAAATTCATGTGAGTGGCAGATAATGGTTAACCAAATAGAATCTTCACAGTGTATTCCAGGGGCTTTGTCAGCTGTGCACTACAGAACATACAGGTATTCATAGCCTCATGAAGAGCATTATTCATCTGTGCCCTCTAAAATTATTCCCATAGTACATATGAAAAAACATGGGTATCTGGATATTAAATGGCAATTCAGCAGCCCACAGAAAACTACCCAGAGACAGAACTGTATGAAATTTCTTCAAAGACCATCAATGCATTGTTACCTCCTGACACAGGGATGGCAGTCTGGGGAAATATTATTTTCTCTCCATTTTGAAGAGAGTGCATTGAGAATACATTTCAGGGGCAACATAAAGACTTTTTTTTTCTTTCATGTTAAGAAACTCTTCAGAAACCGAGCTCACAAGACAGATTTCTTAGGAGGGTAAATGCCTGGAGATTACAAAATAAAACAACAACAACAACAACAAAAAAAAAAAAAAAAAAAAAAAAAAAAAAACACCACATCAGTGGCCCTGAGTGACTCAGGAAGGAAATAAATCTAAAAGGCTTATTAGAAACTGAAAATCAAAAAAGTAACTATTTCTAAAAATAAATATGTTCATTAGTTGCTATCTCCACAACATGTCATTAAGTAAACAACAAATTATATATGAATATTTCTAGGATTGGACAAATTTTATTCCACATGATTTTATATTAAATCCCAAAATCCAGATAATAGAATTCATGATTCACTGTCAAAAATATTACAGAAAAAAATTTTTTTAAGGAGTGGATGTTTAGTAAGTATGTCATTTAACAATTTTATTACCGTATGATTTTAAAGAAATTTATTCATTTTCCTGCAGCCATAGTGTAGAGAAATTTCTTATTTATTTTTCCTGTAGTAATTAACAAACATAAGCCCTAGAATCCACTTTAAATAACCTACCCTTGCAATCATATAAGAAACCTAAAATAAATGATGAGTAAAGAAAAAAGTCAATTTTAAAAAATAATTTAAACCTTTTTTTTTTTTCCAAATCAATCTCTAGCTGCATTTTTGGATCCTTTTCTCATCTTTTAAGCCAAAAATATATAAAAGACAAAAGTCTGAACTTCAAATTTATACATGAGATATGTTTATTAACTATAAAAATTCAAAATATTTAGAAATTTAAGAAATATAAAATAAAAACCCATCATGGGAAAAATTAAGTAATATTGATGAACATTTAAAACAAATTAATAATCATTAACTCAAAATGGGTTTAAATTAGTATCTATCTGTGGAAACTATTTTGCTATTGAATATACATGATACGCCCCATCACAGAGACTTACTGAAATTAGAGCATATGTGATCATGATAACATGTAAGTATGCAATGGTATTCACCCAAACACTTGAAGCCCAGGGGCATGGCTCAATACAGTATACATCTTGGAAGAGATAAAAAATAATCTGTAGGAAAAATGGTCACTGGGGCCAGTCACATTTCATAATATATCCAGTTAAAAAAGAGCATAAAACACTATGTATAAATTTTATATAGGTGCTTTATGCAAGTGGTATTTCACATATGTACATTTTTAGAAACAAAATATGTAGAACTTATGAGAAAATAAAAGTCACAAGAAGCACATAAAAGACTGAATTATACATCCCATGTAAATAATAAAACTCATCATTACAAAGGTTATCATTTCCCCCAAATTTACCAACAATATATCTCACCAAAACTGCTATGCACAAATATGAATATATCACAGTGAAGTCTACTTTTATGTGTATTCTATAAAGCAATAATTTAAAAAACTATAAATAAATATACGATAGAAGAAACTTGGAGAATAGGTAAAGGGGAACTACTGGATACTGAAGGGGAGCAAATTATATTTCATGTTTTATGGTTATGTCAAAATAAACCTGACTATTAAATACAACAATAATGTAATAAAGAACAACCAACAATAAAAAAATTAAAAAATGTAATAATAAAAAAAATCATCAAGCTTTACTTTAAATGAAGTAAGAAACCAAAGCATAAATTTTTAAAATTCATCTACAAAGTTATATGTAACTTTAGCCAAAAATCTTTTCAATTATAAGAGCAAAAAAAGAACTTATCATGGCCTACTATTCATATATATTGTGAAAATATAATATTACAATAATAAAGAATCATAATATAAATAAGATTCCCATATGAATACATATGTATGTAAAAACACTACGGTTTATTGCAATAGCAAATTGTAGATAAATCAAACCATAATAAAAATAATCTCAGCAACTTAGCTAGGACCTTTATAAAAATAAATTTAAACCTGTTAGGGCTGTTTACTGTTGAAGAGTCCTTTCTTCCCCAATGCTGAAGTATAACATCAGAGAAGTGTGCCAAGGCAAGTTTAGAGTGGAAAGTAGAAGCTTTATTAAAGGACAGTAGAAAGGACTTCTCCCCAGAAGAAAAAGGGGACCCAAGATGTAGAATCCATGAAAACGATTTTTTTTAAACTAAGTTCTTTTTAGCTTTCTTATAGCTAAGGTCTTCCTTCAGCTATCCTGCATTCCTGTCACATTGCTGTCCTTTGTTCTGTTTTCTTGCAGTGTTGGAATGTAGGTGGGAAGGCCCAAAGTGTGGAGGATAGGTGGGCTGAAGGAGTAATCTGGGCAGGAAAGGCTTTTGGATTAGAATCTCCATGTTTGTGGTGAGCTGCTTCATTAAAATTTTCTTGGGATGGGCTCAGGGCCTTGGGGACATTTTCAGTTCCCCCTATCCTGGACTCCATCCTCAATATGGTGTTCATTCTTGATTTTACTGGATATTAGACCTAATTTACCTAACTACACTAACTACCTATCTGTAAATCTGGCTCCACTACTAAGGATATGGCTAAGTAGTACAGTGTCCCTGAGTTCACCTAACTTTAACAAAATAATAATAATGAAGAAAGTAAAAATAAAAGAATGTCAAAATGAAAATTAGCTAGCTAAAAAGGAATTTAGGTACCCAAAAATGACAGCTCCTTTCCTGCAGGAAAATGGACCTTGGAGATTTGATTTTGATAATTATTCCACCTGTCAATCTCCAGCATCTGGTAAGACACTGGGCTGAAGGAACACTCCTGCCACATAGTATTTTATGCAGATTCTGAGGATGCCCTTTGAGCATAAGGAAGGCAGCAAAGAGTCTCCGCCACTGACATGTTCCCCACCTGGTTGGCCAGTAGGACTGAGGACATAGTGGCCAAGTGGAGGAGTAAAGCCTACAGACTCCAGAGACTGCCCAGAGTCCCAATGTGCTAGCTCCTGTTTTCAACACAGCCAGTATTGAGGTTCCAATAGTCTTCCTCCCCCAGCCTCTCTTGCTAGGCCACTCACCATTTCCTGGTTCTCAGGAGTAGGGCTACTTGGGATCCTCAGTTCCTGCACAGCAGAACAACTTGTGACTCTGAAGTATGAGACTACAGATGGCAAAAATGGAGGACTCAGGAGATAAGAAGTGAAAGCCCACCCTCCTCCTCCCTGATGACACACGATTGGACAGTTCCCACAAAATGCTCTTGATTGGAAGGGGCTTTAAATCATGAACATTGAATTTGAGAGAAGTGAGCCCTTTTTTGAGTGACAGGGAATATTATCCAATCCAGACATGAATAAGGGCTAGAATCTCAGGTCGTTGAGTGCTGTTTTTTTTTTTTTTTTTTTTTTTTTTTTTTGTTGTTGTTGTTGTTGTTTTGTTTTGTTTTAAACTGAGAAATGTACCCCAGAGTCTAAGGCTGCTATTATTTTGAGGCAAGGTTGTTTTCCCATTAGTGGGAACTAACCCAACCAACAGAACATTTTCATTTAAACTTACATATAAAGTCATTTCAGTTTATGGATTATATATGCTTGTATATTATTAAGTAATTAATATAAAATACTGACAATAATTATCAAATTTTATTTATTTATTTTTGGATCTCTGTTCTTTTTAGGTTACAGATTGAACTTTGAACTGGGAAGAAAACCCCTAAAGTAAAAATGCCCCACAAAAACAACACATAAGGGGCTGGGCTTGTGGCTCAGCAGTAGAGTGCTCACCTCGCATGTGCAAGACCCTGGGTTCAATCCTCAGTACCACATAAAAATAAATAAGTGAAATAAAGGTATTGTGTCCAGCTACATCTAAAAAAATACATAAAAAAACATAAGGTACAAGGTGAGAAACCAGCCTCTACCTCAGAGCAAAGACTGTCCAAGGAAGGGGGCATGACTCTTGTCCTTGGAAAGACACACAGAGAACTCCTAGGTTCATACCCAACCTGCTGAGTTGTTTATCTACAAATAACAGGAGAGATCTGTTGTGCCTGGTGTCCCAGACTCAGTCAGGCTAGGTGGGTATCCATAGCAACCCCCTAGCAGCCACCAATCAGCATGAGACTGGGAAAATTCCTGGGATTCCAAATGTAACTTCCAGTAGTTTATGGTGATTGATAAAATTTTGGAAAACCATATAGTTCAGCATATAATCCCCACATGGCCTAAGCCAATCTGTTCAAATGAATCCCCATCTTGTATTAACCAATCGTGCTTACCCAACTTGTTCCCACCAGTGAATGTGCTAATCATGTTTTAGAGTTGTTTATGATTTTCCCAAGGTGTGTGATGATTTGCTAAGAGATGCTATGATGTATATGGGGTTCCTGCCTTCCCCAAAGAGTTATAAAACTGCTGCAAACCCCAGGCTCAGGGCCTCTAAGCCACCAATTTCTGTGTGCCTGGAGGATTGAGCTAGCTTGGAATAAACACCGCTTTGGTGCTTACATTGATATTGGTCTCTAGTGGTCTTTTGGTGGTCCCGCATTTGAGCATAACAGTCTCTCCTGAAACCCATGGAAAAAGAATTCAGCACTTCAGTTCTCTAGGACTGTAGTTTTATAGCACAAAAAGTTACAAAAGGGGGGTGACTTGAGAACTTACACGAATAACAGGATTTTCACAAGCATAATACAAAGACACGTAGTAGGTTAATGGTCTAAATGGTTTAGCACTTAGGGAGTAAATTTAGATCAAAACATCAGAATTTATGATCTACCACTAAAGTTTCAGAGTGAGTTTTTATTTGTTCAGTGAAAGCCAGAATTTATGAGTCATCACTAAAGTTTCAGGGAGGATTGTTATCTCATCAGGGAAAACCAGACATGGGTGAGTTCAAGGCACCGGTAGGCATTTCAAGCAAATCACAGTAATTATAAATTAACTTTTCATGCCTTTGTGATGAGATGGCTCCCAATCTTAAAAGGAAATTAGGCTGGATTTTTCACTTGCTATAGCCATAGCTTTTAAAGTATATGTTTCATACTTTCACAAGTATGAGAATTAAATTATTAATATTAATTACTACTAATTTTTTAAAAGACTGAATAAAATAGGAAATTAGATATTTGTTATTAAATGCATAAAAATTTTGATTAATATATTGATAATATAAACATGGAAAATTTTGACAATGATAAAAAAAAAACATTTAATATAAGGGATTCAATATCATAAGTCCCTCATGTTCAGTGGGTCAGTCCTTCAATGATATTTTTCATTTTTTTTAGGTCATTTTGAATTACACTTCTGCAAATGATTGTTAAGTACACAAATTTAAGATTTTGTATTTTGTGAAGTAGAAAAATGGCAGATTTGAACTCCTTTCAGGATTTTAAAACTTATAAGCCATTTGGGGCTTCTTACTACTTTTTTTTTTTTTTTCATATTTGCGCACAGTCCAATTCTAGAGAAGAATGAGTTGGAGATATAGTCTACTGTTCTGAGCAAAAGAGAAATTGCATTAGGATATTTCTAAAGCTTTTAACTTTTCTAACTTTTCAGAATTTTTGGTGATTTGAAAAAAGAAATTTTATTTTAAGAAATGAATTGTTTGAAATTAATTTTTTATCTTTCCTGCATTATTTTTCAGTTTCATTGATGTTTTTAGAAGAACTAACAGAACAGAATTCCAAAAGAGTTCCATGTAAATTTAAAGGTATGTTTCTGATAATCAAAATAGAAAGCAGAAGCAAAACATCATCTGGTTTGGTGGTTTTGCATCAAACTAAAGAGTTACTTATTTATTTCTGCTATTATTCACTAGGTTCCTGAGGTTGCAGAAATCACCAACCAACACACATAAAAGTCTTGTTAGTTTGATTCTCACAACCAATTCAAGCTAAAATACACTAGTATCACTGTAGTTTCAGACCAAAGGGTGTTTCTAAAAAATAAAAATATGTATACATAAATATATAAATAAATATAAAATAAAATATAATATTAGATAGATTTTTTCCTAAATAATCATTTTTACAATATCCCTTTAGACACAGTTCTGGGAACAAAGTGTCACAAATAGGACATAAATCCTACATTGCTACACAGAGTAATTAAGGCACATACTAAGAGCTTGGTATAAAACTTGGCAGAGTGACATAAATAACTAGAGAACATCATAGAGACTTATACCTAAGTGCTAAGTAGCAAATTCATAGTCTTGAAGTACATTAAGAGACAAGTTATCATAGCAATTTTTATAACTCAGTTGCTGCTAATATACAGAGATAGAGATATTTATTAAGAGATGGTTTTATGCAGATTTTTGGTTTAAAAAGGGAAAGATCAAATAATGGAGGTGATTTAAACATGAGCAATAATATTTTTCTGCATTCAGTACCTTTTTTGCAGATATATGAATTATAATTAATTCCAACCAGAAACATGAAGAAATAGCGTAAAGATTATTCACTAGGAGTAAAACTACTTAAAAAGAGAACCAAAACTTCCATTCCTGTCCAAATGTTTATTCCTGACAAAAAGACTGCTTCTTTTGAACCATTTCTGTAGATATGATTTTTTTGTAATAAATATTTTGGTGATTTTTTTGCATATTACTTAATATATTTATGCTTCACATTTTCTCTTTTGTCCTATTTTACTACCTATATTATGAAAGAAAAAAATTTCTAACTCCTAAACTCACTTGATATTTGAGATATCTTTTAATTAATTTTTAAGTTTATATCATTTCTATAATGAATACTGTGCTTTCAGTAAAGAATGACTATTTTTATGCACCTGGCTCATTTACAGGAGTTTTGTTTTGTTCTTTGGTTTTATTTACAGTGACATTTAAAAAAAGGTTAATGTTAAACCAAAACACAAAAGACCACCAACTCAAATTTTAAATCAAATTAAATCAAGATTGTATTGTGTACACAAAAGCTTGCCAGGACTGTCTCTTACAAGATCCCATGCTAGAGATCATCCCCCTGATCATCAGGAAAACGTTTCTACAGCACAAAAAGTTACAAAGGAGGTGGGTGTCTAAGGTACTTACAGCTAACAAGATTTTGACAATCATAATACAAAGGCAAATAGCAGGTTAAGGATCTACGTGGCTAACATTTCAAGGTGGAAAATAAATTCAGCTCCAGACATTAGAATTTATAAGTTGCCACTGAGATTTAGAGAGAATTGTTATTTGGTCAGCAGGAGCCAGAATTTATGAGGCACCAGTAAGGTTTTAGAGAGGGTTGTTATCTGGTAAGGGATAGCCAGGCATAGGTGAATTCAAAACACAGGTAGAAATTACAAGCAAGTTTAAAACATCAAAATATTGTCAGACCAAAGAGAAATTTTAGTTATTTTACACAAAACAGAAATAAACTTTTTACCTCTAAAAGCTCTAAGAGAAGATTTTATTTTTTTTGTATTTTCTCATATCTAATGGCTTCAGGCATTCCTTTGTTTGAAACCATAAATGCTTCTCTTCTATGTTTATGGGGCTTCCAAAACAAAAAAAAAATATAGATAAGCCCTTCTCATAGGGAAGATGTTTCTTAAATAGCAAGTAACTACCCTTTAACTCACAGGATATGACAACTATATTATATGATATGAAAGACCCCTCCAATATGCTTGTTCTTCCAACCATTGTTTGCAAAGATTGACAAAAGTCAATTCATTGCACAGAATGAGTGAAGTGAGTCTCTGCTCTGCAGTCCAGAACAGGAAGTAAAAGAGCCCCCAAAGTGAGTTTAAGACAGGGCTTTACATGACATAGCTGACATAATCCTAAAAACAAAACAAAACAAAACATAAATTCAGAGAGAACCATACCCACATAATCTCATTTGACAGAATCAAATTCATAAGAGGAACAGAGGACATAGGCAAATCTAAAGGGATTTGACTATATATTCTTTTTCTAAATTGCTATTAATGTCTCCCAGGATTATAGAGTTCTGGATCTCCTCAGTTACTACTTTATCATTACCTTCAACCTACAATGCATGAGGCACACTGAATTTACCCTCATACTCATGTACTTATCACTTATTTTTTTCTATAGAAAAGCATATATATATTAATATATTTTTCCCACATTTCCAAGATTCTACCCTGAAAATTTCTGTGATATCACTTCCCTGAAATGCATTTTCATTATTTCATGTCAGTTCATCTAAGTATTCTATATCATGTGTTGGAAAAGTTGAGACAACTCAAAGGCACTTCTTATTTGACTATTTATAAACTATAATTAAACGTCAACCTCAGTACCTCCAAAGAACTTAAGTCTCATTCACCTTTCTCATTCATAGTGCTTTATTTTTTAAGTAGGTAGCAGAAATTTTATTTTGAAGAAGAGTAAGTGATTTAAAGCCATTCAGTGTACTTTAGAGGATCCCAAAAACCTATGGTTGTGGTTCTTAAACAACCTTACCACTGAAAGATCTAGATTACACTCCAGGTTGGACACTGATACTGTGCTTCCATGGGAAATGGTTTCTTGGTTGTGAATATTGTCCTTCCCTTTCCCCTATACTCTTGGAAATGTGTGCATTGTGTGAAGTTTTAGAATCACTATTTTCAACACAGTTAGCATGGACCCATTTGATAATAGAAGGAATCTATATTCTGAAAAAAAAGACCCTTCACCAAGGCCTAAAGAAGTGATAAAATAATCCCTGGAAAAAATAACAGTCATCCATTAGATTATTTTTTTTAAATACAAAGAATAATTTTAGTTAGTAATACATTACTGTACTAGGAAAAGTGATATAAATGCAATTTTAATTTTAAAGTTGTTTCTGATTACTACAGAGAGAGTATAAAAAGCTGGGTACATGGGATGGAGTTGTGTCTCAGTTGTAGACTACTTTGCTAGAATGTGCAAAGCACTGAGTTGGATTCTCAGCAATACATATAAAGATTTTTTTGTTGTTTTATTTTTTAAATACATGACAATGGAATGCATCGCAATTCTTATTACACATATAGAACAATTTTTCATACCTCTGTTTGTATATAAATTATGTTTACATCAATTCCTGTCTTCATATATGTACTTTATTATTTTAGAGAGAGAGACAGAGAGAGAGAGAGAGAGAGAGAGAGAGAGAGAGAGAGAGAGAGAATTTTAGTATTTTTATTTTTTAGTGTTCTGCGGATACAACATTTTTGTTTGTATGTGGTGCTGAGGATAGAACCCTGGCTGCACGCATGCCAGGCAAGTGCACTACCACTTGAGCCACATCCCCAGCCCCATATATGTACTTTAGATAATAATGTCTATCACATTCCACAATCCTTGCTAATCTTTACACAACACTCCTACACTGGCGACTTCACATAAACTTGCCTCAGGGATTCAATGCATTAATCAAATAGATTTTATTCAGCCTATGCAGTGCTGTTGGAATGGCTATTATAAAAATCTAAAATTGTCATGTGTGGTGGCATATGCCTGAAATTCTAGAAGCTATGGGAAATGACACAGAATTGTTAGTAGAAAGACAGCCTCAGTAACATAACAAGGCTACAATCAACTTAATGAGAGCCTGTCTCAAAATATAACATAAAAAAGAATGTGGATGTGTCTCAGTGGTATGCAACTCTGAGTTCAATACCCAGCACCAAACCATACAAAACCAAGCAAATATCTCATAATTAATAGGGATTCAAGGGTACAAAAATATGTAAAATTTTGGTGACAATATAAATTTAATAAATATATTTTTTATAAAAGTGTTAAGGTTCTTTAAAAGCCCCAAATAAAAATGCCACATAATCCACTAGTAATAATTTGGGGTAGTAGTGCAAAATCGTGCATGCCTGTACTCCCAGTGGCTTAGGAGAATAAGAGGTAGAAAACTAGGGCTTTATTCTCAAGTTAAAGACCAGCTTGAAGAACTTGGCAAGGTCCTAAGAAACTCAGTAAAACCCCCTCTCAAAAATAAATAAATAAATAAAAGTGTTGGAGACTGGGTATGTAGCACACTGGTAAATTGCCCTGGGGTTAATCTCCAGTATTTAAATAAATAAAAAAATAATAATAATAATTGTCGGTAAAAAAATGCCATACAATCCAGTCATAATAACTTTGGGTATATATGTAAAAAATTTGGAATCCTTTTGCTAAATATATTGCCACACATCTATTTATTATTGTACCTTTATTCACAGTATCTAATAAAAGGAAACAAATAAAGTACCTTTTAGATAGAAAGTATATCAGAAAATGCCTTCCAGTTGCAAAGCATCCAATTAGTCCATCCCTTCAGAAGCTACACACTTAAAATTCAAACTGGTCCCTAGAAGACAAGACTCAGAGAGTGGTGTTTTCTAAATACTCCAAAAAATTTGGAATCTCTGGGAACCATGTTTCAGATATTCTAAAACTCAGAACTAGGTCATATGGGAAGTCAGAATGAGAACACAACACATAGTAAATTCTTTAATGGGGAATCTTAACTCAGACACTGACATAACCAAAAGCAGAGTTGCAGATAAAAAAATAGATTCTGTTTCACTGATTTCTGGGTTATGGATTCAAATCAAATATATATTAGAAAAAAAGTTAAGGCTACTGGTTAAAATCTACATAAAACAGGTATTAAAAATGTACCAGGTGCTGGGTGTGTTAGTGCAAGCCTGTAATCCGAGTTGCTGAAGAGGCTGAGGAAGAATTATCAAAATTTCAAAGCCAGCCTTAGCAGAAACGAGGTGCTAAGAAACACAGTGAGATCCTGTCTCTAAATAAAGTAAAAAAAAAAAAAAAATCCTGGGGATTTGTCTTAGTAGTCAAGTGTTCGTGAGTTCAATCTCCAATATCCCCCATGAAAAATGTACCAGGGGGCTGGGGCTGGGGCTCAGTGGAAATCACTTCTCTGGCACATGTGAAGCACTGGAATATAAGGTCTATCAACAACATTATATATATATATATATATATATATATATATATATATATATATATATATATATATATCCAAGATATTGACATGGACTTTGATCTAAACTGAGTGTAATTTAGCCCTTAAGATTGAAGTTGTTTGGGGCTGGGGATGTGGCTCAAGCGGTGGTGGGCTCTCCTGGCATGCGTGCAGCCCGGGTTCGATCCTCAGCACCACATACAAACAAAGATGATGTGTCCGCCCAAAACTGAAAAATAAATATTAAATTAAAAAAAAATCTCTCTCTCCCTCTCTCTCTCTCTCACACACACTCTCTCTTTAAAAAAAAAAGATTGAAGTTGGCCAGGCATGGTGGTGCATGCCTGTAATATCAGCTGTTTACAAGACTGAGACATAAGGATCATGAATTCAAAACCAGTCTCATCAATGGTGAGGCACTAAGCAACTCAGTGAAACCCTGTCTCTAAGTAAAATACAAAATAAGGGTATGGATGTGGCTCAGTGGTAGAGTGCCCCTGACTTCAATTCCCAGTCTCCCCCACAAAAAAAGGGGGCTGAGTAAATAGCTCAGCTTGTAGAGTGCTTGCCTTCTAAGCATGAGGCCCTGGGGTCAATCCCCAGTACAGAGAGAAAGAGAGAGAGAGAGAGAGAGAGAGAGAGAGAGAGAGAGAGAGAGAGAGAGAGAGAGATTGAAATTGCATGTAATTTAAATTCAAGTTAGTCCCACTTTTATTTTTTCCTGCCACACCAGAATTAAAGAGTTTCCTGAAATATTTGGAATGTTTGTGTGGGTTATTTATTTATTTATTTTTTATTTACTTATTTTTATGTGGTGCTGAGAATCGAACCCAAGACCTTGCACGTGCTAGGTGAGTGCTCTACCACTGAGCCACAACCCCAGATTGCCTGACCATAAATAAATAAACAAACAAATTAATAAATAAATAAACCCTCAATTGATGACCCATTACAGTTTTTAAAAATCCTTAATTGGGACACATAAACCTCATTTAGGAGAGATTCATTATTTTTAATGTCACCTACTTTTATTCTGCTTTCTTCTCACATGAAAATCTCAGAATGATAAATTAAAATCTTTTAGGGCTGGGGATATGGCTCAAGCGGTAGTGCACTCACCTGGCATGCGTTTGGCCCAGGTTCAATCCTCAGCACCACATACAAACAATGATGTTGTGTCCACCAAAAACTGAAAAATAAATATTAAAATTCTCTCTCTTCTCTTCTCTTCTCCTCTTCTTCTCTCTCTCTCTCTCTCTCTCTCTCTCTCTCTCTCTCTCTCTCTCTTTAAAAAAATTAAAATCTTTTAAAAATGCCCTCCAGTTCTTGAAGAAAAACATTATAAATGATGCATACATTTGAAATAAAACATGGGAAAATGATTAATAATGCTGAAAGTGGAGTTTTGACATTAACCAAAATTTCTCAGTTTGCAAATTGAATAAGGGTGTTTGTCTCATAAATTTTGAAGAAAAAGAAATCTATTTAAGCAAGAAGAAATAGAACGCCCACCAGGTAGTATGAGGAATGATACCAGAAAAAAAAAAAAAAAAAAAACTCATTATTGTGTGCCATCTTAGAAGTTTACTAATGGTTTTGGGCAGAACAGGAAGCATAATGCATTTAGAATAGGCTTTGGAAAAGGCATCCTGACTACTATATGGGTTCACTTTCATTCTTTCTATGACCCATCTTTTTTTCTTCAAATTCAATCAGGAATCACCCCTGGGACAAAGGACTTTGTTGAAGGTGTTCCCACAAGTGGGCTTCAAGGTCTTTTACATTTGAAATAGGCCTTAATGGTGCTCATTAACATCTTTAGGTTAGCCACCAGGTGTGTTTGAGTGAGGCCCATTATCTACATTACATGGTCATTATACTATCTATTCTATTTTATACTTATTTTGTGTGAACAGAGAACCCTAGTTTTGGATATGTGAACAGAGAGCTAGAAAACTAGGGGTTTATTCTAAGACCTATGGAGAGCTAAACTGAAGTTTTGGATTTCAGATTTTTGTTTTGGATTTGAGATACTGCTTCTGCTACATTTAAAAATCTCAGGACTCATGAAGAGAATGAGGTAAAAGCCAGCATCATCAAACTTGTGAGGCCCTAAGAAATTCAAAGGGACCCTGTCTCTAAATAAAAATATTTAAAAAGGGGTGGGAATGTGAATCTGTTGATGAACACCTCTGGTTTGAATTTATGGTACCAAAAAGAAAACAACATACACTCAAAAATAATAATAATAATAAACAAACAAACAAAGAAGCAAACAAACCCTCATGAGTAACAAGCCCTAAAATTAACAGCCTCTCTCATGCATGAATACAATAAATGGATTTGTAGTTCTGTCCTGGTAATTATCTCAGTCTTCACTATGAAATCTGGAGACATGCTGGACTCATGGCACATGGAAGCCCACAAAGGGCTTTAGAAAGAAGCTGAAAACACCATACAATTATGGAATAAGATGCCCAGGTTTTCAACTGCTGATCTAAGCCTCACTAGACTAGTCAGAGGGAGGTGAAGGCTAAGCTACCACAGAGAGACCCTCTGGCCACAAGACTCTGGAGAGGACCAGGAGGAGTCGCTATCCAGGACTGCCAGTTTCCACCATTGTCACTCCTGTCAGTTTTAAGCCCCCTTCCTACACAGTCTCAAGATAACAAGGCACACTTACTGTTTCCTGGCTCTCAGTGTTCTCAGCGTTCTCCCTGTGGTTTGTTTTCAGATTCTGCATAGCACAGACACCTGGGCTCCGGATACAGAACAGAAGCCTACAAAAAGATTTTTAAAATGGCAGGTTCCAGACACCAAGGGAACAGAAGATTGTGGAAGCCCTCCCCCTCATCACTGGCTGCATGAGGATTGGACAGTTCTCACCTAAGTGACTGATTGGTCAAGGCTTCAGGCACTGCCTCCAACCTGAGCCAAGTGGGCACAGAATCAATGTCTGAATGACAGGCTGCTCTACTGTCATTGTTAACCGACTACAGATCAGGGCTGAGAATATAGCTTAGTCAGTAGAGTGCTTGTTTTGCTTATATAAGGCCATGGATTCAATCCCCTGCACTACACACATACACTCCCACCAAAAAAATACATTAAGCAACGGACTTTGGGGACTAGGTTTATGGATCAGTTGTAGAGAACATCCCTAGCATGCATGAGGTACTTGGTTGAACACGAAGCACCGTATTAAAAAGCCACCCAAGAGGGGGATGTGGCTCAAGCTGTAGCACACTCGCCTGGCATGCGGGCGGTCCAGGTTCGATCCTCAGCACCACATACAAACAAAGAAGTTGTGTCCGCCAAAAACTAAAACTAAATATTAAAAAAAGCCAACAAAGAAACTACTAATGATACTGTGTCCATCTACAACAAAAAAAAATTCAAGAAAAAAAAATTTGTATTGGACTTGTGCACCCTCACTACAGAACTCATAAACACTTTTTATAAATAATATATACATATATGTCTTCAGAAAATGTATGAAATTCTCCTGTGATGTCTTTTCAAGTAACTTATATTACAGGTATGCTTCACAACCTGAAATCCTCCCCACCTCACTTATTATTATTATTATTATTATTATTATTATTATTATTATTTAAGGCCTGTTAATTGCATTAAATGCCTCTGTATGGGGTTATTTTAAGGCAAAGTTTTCTTCCAATAATAGGACCTCGCCCAGCGAGAAATGTATTGACACTTATAACTGTTTATAAGGTTAAAGCAATTTGTGAATAAACATGTATATATATTTTTATGAAAATGATATCACAATTACTTTAATATATTTTTTTTAATTTTTCTATTCTTTGTCTCATAAAAAAAAAAACAGTTTGAACTTTAAACTCTTGAGCAATGTTCTTATATCCCTTCCCCCAAAAACGTGACTCACAAGTATAATTCAAATTACTGAGACTCATAAATTTTTGATCCTTTATTTTAACTAGTGAAGTCTAAAGATTTTCTTTTTATTTTCAGCTTTAAATGAAGCCCACTTTTTATAGCTTTCTTGTTGTGTAACTGACATTTAATATTCTGCAATTTTTACCCCCATTCTGATCACTTTGGACTATTGATGTTTTCATGGAGGGGATCTCAAAGTGGTCATGCACAAGGTAGGAAATGGATATAGTAAGATATAAGACTGGTGATTGCTGAGTATGTAGATTTTGCCTATCAAAATAAGTATTGGTGGATGATATGGGGGTAGGGAGAAAAAGAGCAATAAAAAAAGAAGAAAAACTTGAACAATAGAGGGGTTCACATGCTACAAGTCTACAATGGTAGCATGAATATAGAGGGTAGTGTTCTTGGAAGCAGCAATAAAATTTGAGGGAAAGAAAAACGTAATTTTTTGCACAGTTCCCAAGTGAGAGAGCCAGGTGAATGGATTCTGTGTTCAACTCTTCCCACCTAGGAGTGGAATTTATAGTTCATAGGGTATGTCTCAGTAAGTAGTAAAACAGCATTTCTATGTACCTTTACACTTTTTCATGGCTACAAGCTGACTTTGACAATTCCAGTCACATTACATCTTTGCACTTGTTAGCTATTCATTCATTAATTCATTCATTGCATTATTTATTTGTTTTTTATTAATTCACTTTTTCTTAAGTTGTCATTGTTTTTACATTACTGGTCATTACATAATTGCATAAATATTCTGAAGGTTGACTTTTGGTTAAATATTGTTTTATGTGTTTATTCATACATTTACTTTTCATTGAAATGTTTTTCCTTTACCAAGCCTGATTTATATTAGACCTCAATCTTCA
This sequence comes from Marmota flaviventris, assembly GCF_047511675.1. Taxonomy (NCBI): domain Eukaryota; kingdom Metazoa; phylum Chordata; class Mammalia; order Rodentia; family Sciuridae; genus Marmota; species Marmota flaviventris. Next base: position 389,282 of record NW_027288415.1, on the reverse strand, counting down.
TTTATGAAGACTAGATAAAATGGGGTGAACGTGGGAGTTCATAACCCACTTGAATCAAAGTGTGGAATATGATATGTCAAGAAATTTGTAATATTTTGAACAACCCACAATAAAAAATTAAAAAAAAAAGTCAAAAAAAAAAAGACTAGATAAAATCACATTATTCCAAATAACTCAAGGGTTTATCATCTTTGCAGAACCCTAATCACCTGCTAAAGTTGACCCAGTCTGGGTCATCTAAAAGCTGTGTCAAAACTCCTCTTTTTTCTTATATACACTTTAATAAAGAATTTCTCTCTAACTTTTATATTTTGGAGAGTAGACTAACTTCCCAAGCAGTAGTTAATAACCTAGATGAGTTTTCCAACTAGCTCACTATTACGTTTAAATTATTTAATCCTTGACACTAACTGCTGAGACCCATAGCAAAGTAAGAATGACTCATGGCAATTTCCTTGTCAGCTTACCCCATGTTGCTTAGACAGAGGACTCTCCATTGTGGAAATGGGCTTGCCTTGGACCCAGGTCATTTGCAGTGACATTGCATGTATGTTTGAGTAAGGTGACCCTGCTCAAGGACAAGGATGGATCCGGGTTTAGGGAGAATCCTGCTGGATTAGGGTGGGTCCAGGTTTAGGGTGCATCCTGCTGGGAATAGGGAGTATCCTGCTGCCTCAGGCGCCTGCTCCTTGGGTTTAGGGCAGTTCCAGGTTTAAGGAGGACCCTGCTGGGACTAGGGCGTATCCTGCTGCCTCAGGCCCCACCCACTCCTTGAGTTCCCTTTGAGTTCTCGCGGGATTCAGAGAATATTTTGGGATGCAGAGCCCAGTGGAAATGCTTTTTCCCCAGAACCTGCGTGTAGAGTGCTGGTGACAGTTCAGGAATAAAGAATTGCTGTTTGAATCTACAAGGCTGTGAGTGGCTCGTGATTTTGTGCCCAGGCAGACTGCAGCAACTAACAGTGTCACTGATTATTTTTTTTAATTTTTGCAAGATCTCTCTCTCTCTCTCTCTCTCTCTCTCTCTCTCTCTCTCTCTCTCATATGACAAATTGAAATCAGATATGCTTTTTTACTAAGAAACACTCTCAGCCTTTAATAAAATATTCTATAAAGAAAAAGGGTTTCACTGATTTTCATAGAGCCTCACTAAATTGCTGAGGCTGGCTGACTTTAATGTTATAGAAGTTATATATATATATATATATATATATATATATATATATATATATATATATATATATATAGAGAGAGAGAGAGAGAGAGAGAGAGAGAGAGAGAGAGAGAGAGACAGAGAGGGTAGTGTTCATTTGACTCTTTCTCTTGGGGACCGTGCCAGAGTTACCTTCTTCTTTTATTTCTACCTCATTTCTTCCTCCAAAGAAACTACCCTTTACCCTCATACTACCATTGATCCACCATTAGACTTTTTAAATCTGAACTCTTGAGCTGGTCATTCTTTCCCTCTTTCCTTCACAGCACTTTTTTCTCTACCCGTACCTATTCCACCAATACTTTTTCATGAATACTCCCTACTACATACTCAGTATCCACCAATTTCACATCCTGACCCATCCCTGTTCTGCCTTTTCCATGGATCACTTTCAGATCCCCTCCACCCAGATATCAATAGTCCAGAGTAAGGTCAGGCCAGCGTGTTATATATATGCAGGTTTTTCCAAGTCATTTACATAACAATAAGCCTATTAAATTTGGGATGTATTTTGTCTTAGGTTAAAAAAGAAAATCTACAGACTGCACTGTTAAACTGAATTGTTTAAAATTCATTAATCTCAATAATTTGGAAAAAGAAATTCTATAAAAAGGAGAATAAAGAAAAGAACATAATACATAAAAGTGACAAATTTGAAGACACACCAAGTGTATATATCAAAGAGTGTCATATATTGGTGCTTTCAAAAGACAAATTAACTTGAAATAAATGTAGTTAATGTGAGATGTAGTAATCATTTATTAATTATATATGATGGTAGTATACATGTATATGTACAAAATGCATCTCATATAATTATGAGTATACATTGCAAAAAATGAACTCTACAGTATTTATTTAATTTTTCTGACAACACTATAAATACCTACATCTAGGTATATGCATTACCAAATGTTCAGGATACATTTTGTACTTCATAAAGTACAAAGAACATAATGCCATCATTTATCTTTAATTTTTAAATATTTTTTTAATTATATATGATAACAGAATGCATTACAATTCTTATTACACATATACAGCACAATTTTTCATTTCTCTGGTTTTATACAAATTATATTTACATGAATTCACTTCTTCATACATATACTTTATATAACAATATACATCATATTCCACCATCATTTTTAACCCCATGATCCCTCCCCTCACCTCCCAACCCCCAAAAGGTCATTTTGATACACAATGATATATGCTATAAAGTTATAGAAAAGAGTATATACCTTATAATAATTTGAAGAGATAAAGTTTTGTAACTAATACATAGCATAATAATAATAATAATAATAATAATAAACTTGCCATTTAGACATTAATAAATTATACTCCTAGCACTATTGACATCTTTTCAAAAAAAATTGACATCTTTCCAAAAAAAAGGGGGAGTTATTTGTGGGGGAAAATGGTATTCTATGCTTTCTTTTTTTTTTTTTTTAATATTTATTTATTTTAGTTGTCGGCGGACACAACATCTTTGTTTGTATGTGGTGCTGAGGATCGAACCCGGGCCGCACGCATGCCAGGCGAGCACGCTACCGCTTGAGCCACATCCCCAGCCCCCTATGCTTTCTTAATATCAAGAATAAATTATTTTCAGAAGTAATATATATTTCAATATAAAAATAAAATAGAACCAGGTTCCATGGCACACACCTCTAATCCCAATGGATTGTGAGGCTAAGGCAAGACAATCCTGAGTTTTAAGCCAGCCTCAGAATCATAGCAAGGCCCTAAGCAACTATGTGTGACCCAGTCTCTGTGTGCCCCTGATTTAAATTTCCAGTAAGAAACAACAACAACAAAAAGAATACAATGTATTGATGAGGACACAGAACAAATTATCATGAACTAAAGATGGAGTAGAAATTGCTGTTATTTCATCATAAAAACTGTATATATATATATATATATATATATATATATATATATATATATATATTTCTCACCAAGCAGCTTAGACCTGTAGAAATTATAGTATGTGTGTACAACAACAGTGTACAAGTATATGATAGCATAAGACTAGAGCTATACTTGTCAATACAGTAGAAATGTGCGGCCTAGGAGGAAAGAGGAGGTGATTCAGAAAAATAAAAATAATAAAGTTTGACAAAAAATGGTTCTGGAGCCCAGAAAGATTTTTGGTTTAATTAGAGTACAAAATACCACATAAGTATTATACTGAAGTTACATCTGTTAAATACATCACATGTATAATGGATTTCAAGGAAAATATGTAGAACTTATCACAAACAAAATAAAAATGTACAAAAGCACATAAAATAGCATGTCTGTAAATAAAACTAATCATTACAAAGACAACTATTTTAACTCAATTTAATATGTAATATTTTCCTATCGAAATTTTAGCATGTTTTTCTTTAAATACAAGGAGAGAGCTGGACCTGTTGGTGCACAATTGTAATCCCAGTACCTTGGGAGGTGTATTGTGAGCTCAAAGCCAGCATCAGCAAAAGTGAGGCCCTAAACAATTCAGTGAGATATCGTGTCTAAATGTCATACAAAATATGTTTGGGGCTGTGGCTGAATTCCCCTGAGTTTAATTCCAAGTACCAAATAAAAGAAAAGAAAGAAGGGACCAGAAAATTATCTTAGAAATAAAATATATGTAAAATACCCCAAAACCTTTAATAAAAAAATAATAATATAGTTATTGTTATGAGACACATTTAATGTATATTATGAAACTATATTGCAATAATAAGGACCAATATATCATAATATAAAACAAATCTGAAACCATATGTATACCAATAGTATTGTTAAGAGCAATAGAAATTCATATGTAAAACCGACCATATGAAAAATAAAATTAGACGTGAATGAATGAATCTATCCAACCTAAAGTTAGAATTGGGACATAGAGGCAAAGTTCACTGTTAGAGTGTGTGTGCAGAATGTGCAAGATAGTCAGTTCCAAACTTAGCAACACTATAAAAAGTAAATATTAACAGGGAATGATGTTGAAAATAAAGCAGAATATTAAATGAGACAATCTCCCTCCATCTATAGATAACTTTAAGGAAAAAAAAAAAAAAAAACTACTGTGAGTATCTCTTTGGCAAAATCATGAATGAGTAGAGAGATTTAGATACACTGGATATTAGTCCAGTCTTAAGTAATGTACCACATTTGGGACAAAATTCCCAATTACCATCATCACCTCTAGTGAACAGAAATGTGAGAGGTGCTGAGGATGTTGCTCAGTTTTTAGAGTGCTTGCCTTGTGAGAGGTGCTGAGGATGTTGCTCAGTTTTTAGAGTGCTTGCCTTGTATGCACAAGGCCCTGGCTTCAATCTCTAGCACCACAAAAAAAAAAAAAAAAAAAAAAAAAAAAAAAGAAGGAAATATGAAAGAAATGATACAAAAAATGGTGATATCTAGGAGCCATAAATTTTTTCACAAGTGTTTCATCAGCTGTGACCAAGACACAAAATACCCAAATATCAAAGCTGTCAATTTATGTCAAAAAAAATCTGCCAGCATATTTTCCCAATTACTGTTGCTGACAGATGAAGTTCACTCTAGCTTGTATTATAGGTGAAATAGGGAGGAATCCAGTAAACTACTCGAAGCCTGAGTGAGATTTTAGCACTTCCTGAATCCTGCCCAACCCTGATACACTAGTAATAAGGCCAGAACTACCAATTCCTCCTAGAAAAAGTTTTTTTTTTTTTTTTTTTTTTTTTTTTTTTTTGTGGGTGTGTGTATGTGTGTATTGAATGTTTCACATTTAACATATTTTGTTTATGTTACTATGTCCTGGATACACTAGTAATAATGCCAGAACTACCAATTTCTCCTAGAAAGTTTTTTTTTTGTGTGTGTGTGTGGATGTGTGTGTCAATGTGTGTACTGAATATCTCAACTTTAACATATTTTATTTACCTTAATATGTCCTGAAGTCCCAAACTCTAGAAAAAAAGGTGATTGAGCTAATATAAATCTCTGTAGATTTCAAACAAATGAATTTACATCCTTTCCCCAGCACTTTTATGAACTATGATACCAAACAGTTGTTCAGAAAGGAGCTTAAAAAACAATGATCCCTGTTTATTCCAACAAATCTTTACAGAATAGTCCCACATTGGCTACTTCATATGAACTTTCCTCAGGGATAAAATGCATCAGTCAAAGAGATTTTCTGTAGCCTGGGCAGTGTTGTTGAAAAGGTTATTATAATAATCTAAAAGAGCTAGGTGTGGTGGCAAATATACTAGAGGCTGGAGAGGCAAGTCAGGAGGATTGTGATTTGAAAGACAGCCTTAACAACATAGAAAGGCTATAAGCAACTTATTGAGATATTAGTGATATATCACCTGTCTCAAAAAAAAAAAAAAAAAAGGACTGGAGACATAACTCAGTGGTAAGCACCCACGGAGTTCAATTCCTAGCACCAAACCACACGAAACAAAACAAATATCTGAAAGATAGTAGGGACTCCAGAGTATAGGTGTATATGCATAGATAAAAATTTTGGTTACAATATAAAGTTAATAAAGATACTTTTGAAAAAAAAATTCATGGTTCTTTTTTTAAAGAGAGAGAGAGAGAGAGAGAGAGAGAGAGAGAGAGAGAGAGAGAATTTTAATATTTATTTATTCATTTTAGTTTTCGGCAGACACAACATCTTTATTTGTACGTGGTGCTGAGGATAAAACCCAGTGCCACACGAATGCCAGGCAAGTGCACTACCGCTAGCGCCACATTCCCAGCCCCTATAATTGTTCTTAAGAGCTCAAAATAAAAATGCCATATAATCCACTAATAATATTTTTTTTTTTGAAGCAGGGTATCATTGTGAATGTCTGTACTCTCATTGGCTTGGGAGGATGAAACAGGAGGAACATAAATGCAAGACCAGCCTCAGAAACTTGGCAATGGCTTAAGTGACTCAGTGATATCCTGTCTTATTAAAAAAAAATAGGGATGTAACACAGTGGTAAAGTGCCTAAATAAGTAAAAATAAATAACAATAACAATTCTTGGTTTAAAAAATGTCCTATAACCCAGTAATTATAATTCAGGATAAATATCTAAAGAAATTGGAACACTTTTGTTAAAGATATTACTTCACTTCCATTTTTATTGTAGGTTTATTCACAGTATCTAATAAAAGGAATCAAGTGAAGTGCCTTTTAGATGCAAGGTATTGATGAAAAGGTTTCTTCCAGCTGCAGATCATCCATCTACTTGCCTTAAAGGCTGCATACCTATAATTCAAACTGCTCCCAAAAAGGCAAGACTCAGATATGGATTCTTCTGAGTACTCCAAGAAATTTTGGTACCTCCGGAAAAATTCTGTAAGACTTTTCCAAAATTAAGGAATACGTAAATTTTGGAGTTTGGATGTGGACAACATACAGTAAATTCTTCAAGGGAGAATCTTAATTCAGACACTGTGATAAGGTGTCTGGTCTGGGGAAGAAAGAGGAATTAAAATCAGAGTTTGAGATAAAACTAGACTTTGCTTCACTGATTTCTAGGTTATTGATTTAATCCAAACAGATATTGGAAAAGGGTTAAAGCTACTAATTAAAATTTATGTAAAACAGGTATTTAAAAAGTACCAGGAAAGAGCTGAAGGTGTGGCTCAGTGGTACAGTGCTTGCCTAGCATATATGAGGCCGTGAGCTTAATTCTCAGCGCCCCATATAAAAAAATTAAATATAAATAAATATTTAAAAAAATACCAGGTAAGGATTTAGGGTTGTTGCTCAGTAGTAGAGTACTTGGATAGTATGCATGAGGCAGTCTGTTTGATACTAGACCCACATTAATAACAATAATAATAATAATAATAATAATAATAATAATAATAATAATAAATATATTTTGTTCATCCACAACTAAGAAAAAAATTATTTTAAACAAGTACAAGAGTGCTATGGCCTGTAACCTTCTAATTATCTGTGTTCTAATTAAGCCCTTGCAATTCAACTTTCTTGTTATTTAAATTAAAGTCCAGTTCCACTTTTATTTCCTGCCATACCAGGTCTAAGGAGTTTGCTTGAATATTAGGAATGCTTCTAAATGTCACTTTAATAAAGTGGTTTTACATATTTAAAAACTCAGTTGAAAGCAAACTTGGTGGCACAGGCCATAACCCCTGTGGCACAGAAGAATTATACATGGGTATCATGAGTTCAAAGCTACCATCAGCAAAAACAAGGCACTAAGCAACTAACTGAGACCCTCTCTCTAAATAAATACCAAAAAAGGACTGGGGATGTATCTCAGTGCCCCTGAGCTAAATACCTGGTACAAAAAAAAAAAAAGAAAAATGAAAAAAAAAATTCACTTGAGGACAAATACATTAAACAAACAAACAACAACAAAAAAAACACCTTAATTTTGGACAAATTAACTACACTATTGTGAGGATGGCCTTAGACCTGGGCTAAAAAAAACCCCATTTTAAAAACTTCAGTTTGAAACATGCAGTCCCACCAGGCATGCCTAAAGAAGCCCTGAAGTATTGCCTTCAGACATAAACAAATCACTTCCCCTCACCATAAACAGAGTGAGTCCTCTGTCAGGTTTTCCTCACCTAATAAGAGGGAAGGGTGAGAAGACCAAGGTGCAGACCACCAGACCAGATGTTTCTGGCCCTAGAGTAAATGATGTCATGGCAAAATCTGGTGGTAACTAACTAACAAGGATTGAAAAAAGGGTAAAAAAGCTGCAAAATTTAGTACAAAGAGTAGAGCAAATGAACAGATATTCAGCCAGCTCAATAAAAAATGCACTTGAGCTGGGGAGGCTGATGAGGACTTGGAATGACATCTCATCACTTCTCATCATTTGTATTATCCTCACCACTCTTAAACTCTACAGCCACACCATAGTGAGAGGCGGAAAGGTAAAAGACTATATGATGTTCTTCTCATGTGATGAAAACTTAATTTCAGTGGGGAGAAACCCAATGGGGAAAATAAAACCAAGAGAAATATCTCCCACACACCCAAAATATATACTTTTATGAATAAAAATTTTATCAAAATTACTTTAAAATTTCATTTAACTTTTGTGATGTCTGTTCTTATGAGAAAGCAAATTTTATTTTAAACTTCTAAGCAATGTCCTAAGGCATTAATATTTTCCCAGAGGGAAAAACAATATAATATTACAATATAATATAATTTAAAAATTTCTAGTATTCATAATAAAAATTAAGAAGGACAGCTTAAATCAATTTAATAACTTAAACCACTATATCCAAAATATTATTATTTTTGAAAATATAAATTGACTAATAAATAAATGTATTTTTCAAGCTTCATCCTAAAATTCACTCTTGACGTCTCAGGGATATCTATGTTCACCACAGCTATATTATATGTTTGAGATTCATAAATACCCTGACCTCAGCAAGGTGAAAAAAATGGACAACTCAGTTCTGTGTCATAGGTTATGGAATAAACATACCAAACAACATTCTCTCAGGGCCAAAGAACAGGAGAGACTTTGCACTTTGAGAGAGAAGCCATCTACACCTCAGAAGTGTACAAAAGTGGAAACTGTTTCTCAAAGGATTCTGGGCACAGGTCCATTTTCATTTTAGATAGCATACTTTAACAAAAAGAGGTTGATATACCTGGAGAGAAGACTCTAGGTAATCAGATCATCAGTAACCCAGAAACTAGAGTCTAAACATTTAAAAAAAATTATTTTGCAGTTTTGTCTTCAGCCTAATGCAGGGTTGTTATTTCAATTTTCTTCTTTAGGATGGGGTACTCTGAGAATATCATCAAACATTAAAGGAATAGAAGTCTATACATATTTCCATATAATTCAATAAAGCCTGTCAAGAGAGTAAAGTTTAAATTTAAATTAATAAAAATTTAACCAGTACCTATAAGGCACATTATGTTTTTCACATAACTTCTGTTCCACATGTGATTGAATCCTGGCATTCAGCCCATGTTTAGAGAATTAGATATCTATCACTGAATAAGAAGAAACCATATAAATATTATTGTCTCAAGTGTGGGCTTATCATCAATTAAGCCTGGGTTTATATGGGATCTTTTTACTGCATTAAGTGATAGTTGGTAAGGTTACTGAACTTCAGAGGGAGATATGGTTGCCAAAAAAAGCACCCTTCTTCTCAGAATCAAATAAATTAAGGCGGGCTCATTCTGATGGAGGTGACAGTGTTATGAAAGTAAAAACAAAGTATTCAAAGTGTTTCCTGACTAATACACTTTCATAGTCACAGATTTACATAAGTCACACACAAAAAATAAGAGCTCAGATCCAAAATTTGTGAAATATACTCTGCACTTTGGCTACAAGAGGAGTAAAATTTCATTGTCAACTTTATGTGTACAGATAGGGCTAAAGAATTGCTAATATGTTGACACTCGGTATTATTCTGCTTTTTGTAATGGATGAAGTTTACATAGCTGTTCAGTGTGAAAGAATATTTGAAAGGTCTCCTGAATATTAAGCAACTTTACTGGAATTCAGGATCAATTATCTGTGACCCCAAAGCCACAACTCACATCCTCTAGACTACATGAATTATCAGTCTTTCATTATTGTCTTAGAAGTTAGATAGTGGCACAATAAAGCAGAATATTTTTTTGTACCAAGGACTGGACTCAGAACACTTTATCATAAATCACATCTCCAGCCCATTTGTTTTTAAAGACAAGCCAAGTTCTTACTAAGATGCTTAAGGCCCCACTGAGTTGCTGAGTCTAGCCTTGAACTTAAAATCCTTCTTCCTCAGCCTCTTAAGTCACTGAAATTGCAGACATACATTACAATATTGGCTCTTGTTTCCTGGTTTATGAATAGGCAAAATTGAAATGATAAGCAGAGAAGCAGCTGTTATAATCACCCCTTTATTAATTCTGGCTTAATTCCTAAGGTTTAAATATTGAAACCCATATTTCAATGTATACTGAAGGTAACATTATCTATTATAGTCAACAACAGTCTGTTGATCTCCATCTTATCCAGACAATTTGTTACTGCCTAAACTTGATTTAATTTGAAAATGTTACTCAATATGTTTGAACTTCTGGTTTTTCTTCTGGCATTATTAGGATACTAGGTTCAAACCATACAGCTGATGGAAAATTATGGTGTGGTTATAGCTAAAGAGAAGACTATATGATAAAATTTTAAACTCATGAAGATGAGGTATTTTCTTTATTTTTATGTAACCTTGGTGAATAAGATACAGAGTACACAGCCAAACCTTAAATCATACAAAGCAGGCTCTAACTCTAGTTAATAAAGAAAAATATCAAATACAAAAAGTTGTGTTGCAAAATCACATAGCAGTTGGTTTGTTATCAGCAGCACAGGAATGGGTTTCTGCCATATAATAATATCAGTATGACTTCAACACATATGATATCTTTAGATGCAGCCACACAGCAGTTGATCAATGATAAGTTGCAAGAATGATGAGCTTGTTTAGATACCATCTGGAGATGGGTTTTAGTAATCCTAGACAGGGGGATTGTGTTCTAGTCATATCACAATACAGCATATTTTTTGAAGCCTGTGGATGCAGAGCTCTTACCTCCTTGCTAATAGATCTTTGCAGAAGACTTCAGGTGTGTAGATTTTTTGATGATGAAACCTATAAGGGTAGATCATTGGAAAGGCCACACATGGCTATAGCTACTCTGTTGTTGATGCTTCCAACAGATTACTGTTATTATTATGATGATTATTATTATTAATATTATTATCATTTATTTAAGTAATGAATACCTTGATTAAGTGTATACATTCATTGTCATAAACATTTTCTTCTGAGCATGTGTTCACTATGTAAAATATTGAACACACACCTTCATTTTCTGGCCTATATATGAAAAGACCTACGGAATGATGCAGGATTCTGAGGGCTGGATGCTCTGGGCTACCTGGGAGCTATTGTTACCTCTGCATAAGCATGACTACACTGCCAACTCTTCCTCACATCTCTCAATTGCTAGAGACCAAAATTTTACATCCTGGGTCTCAACACCCACACAGCAACTTGCATAGTCTTTAGGATATTTGCAGGTGAGAGATATCTCAGTCCTGATAGATTAATGGAGATTTTTAGGTGAGTAGTGGCACCTATGGACACGAAGAAGCATACAACACTTTGTTGCCTCAGTCCAATTACAGTGAACTCCTGTGGAGAGCTGTGACATAATGGGATTATTTCCTTGTAAACAGAAATAAGGATTCTGACTGCACTGTGTGCAGACATGAACCTTGGAAGTTGAACTATCAATGAATTGCTGAAGCCCAGGCTCCAGCCCCTGGCCAAAGAAAAAAGTGGCAGCAGTGGCATAGATGATTTGGAGAAGTAGTCAAATGAGTCATGTGCAGCTGCTGTGGTCATGGGATGAATGGTTTTTATAGATTTGAGAGCAAAAACTGATGCAAGTGTATGAGAGACTACCAGAATGAGAAATTGCAAGATAATCAAGAAGTATAGGAATCAAAGTATATCCAGTAGAGTAAGATCTCTGTATTTTGAAAATACCCATCAACCTTCTCCATTGTGATGATTGAGTCTGGGGAGAAGAAGAAGGATAAAGGCCTTCAAGTCCAGTCAATGGATGATGCATAAAATGAAACAATAGCAGACAATGGCTCCAGTGAACAACTGGCATGGCCAGCCCAGGTATCCAAGTTTACCACATTTTACCTGTTAAGCAGAACTGGTGGACTTAAAAAATAATTTACCCAGGTGGCAAGAGAGCAAGATTATTATTTTTTGTCTGTAAGAATTAGAGATAAACAGCATTCTGTGTTGTACCTTAAGAATGGAGAGGTTAGCATTGCTCCTTACAGTAGAAGTTGTAAAATGCTCAATGCTATGAGGCATTGAAGGACAAAAAAAGACCAAGTATGTTAGTACGTGGCCAGGCTTCTAGAGGGCTGTATTTTTAGCAAGTAACCAAGGTCATAAACACTCATATTCAATCTATGTACTCAAGGTCAAAAACATTTGTTTGTGAGCATGCTCTTACATCAGTAAAATGTTGTTGATACGCCTTCTTTGTCTGACCTGCATAAAAAAAAAAAAGTTCTATTTAATAATTTGGGGGGCTGAGGAATAGAAGATAGAGTTTGGCTATGGGCTATTGCTGCCTTCAAAGGTAGGATGCCTACCATCCCAATAGTTCCTCACATCTTCATTCAACTGCTTGATCCCCAAACCTTGCTTTTTTGATATAAGCCCCTGCACAACAGCCACAGATGTGAAATCATTTTTTAATTTGAGACTATCACAAATCCTCTGCTTTATGCAAGGAGTATTGTGTTGTTTTGTAGACATACTCCCAGATAAAATTCATATAGTGGAGATTTAGTATATTATTTATTTTAGATTACACATATGGCCTTAATGTTGTCTCACCCTCACTTTTTTAATGTAGTGTTTCATATTCTCCATTTACAAAACTTTTGTGATACAGATACAGTCTACAGTCCTTTTGTTGCAGTTTCCATAGCATCCTGCATTTTCATCATGATTGAAATGAAATATGCCTGTTTTCAAATTTCTCCTGATAAGAAATTTAAAAAAAATATTGCTTGTTCTTGATTTTTCAATTCAATTTTCAGCAATTTCCCAAGTTTATTTTAAATCCTTGCTATAAGCTTAGACGTTTTTCTCAAACATATTATCCCCATTGAATAAAACGTTCATCAGATGTAAAAATTTTGTTTTTCTTTTTTTTATTCTTTCTTTTCTTTTTTTAAGGGGAGAGGAATGAATACTTAACCCAGGGTAGTTCTCCTAAACCCCTATATCACCAGGCTTTTAAAATTGTATTTTATTTTATTTTTAGTTTTCACACAAAATCTTGCTTAGTTTCTTAGGGCCCTCTCATATTATTTGGGCTGAATTTGAAATTGTGATTCTTCTGCTTAAGTCTCCCAAATTATTAAGATTGCTGACATGAGCCACATATGTGTGTAACCCCCCTCCCCTTTTTGAATACATGTCACTACTTAAAAATAATGATGAATCATGGCTTCTGAAGGAGGTAAGTTTTGCCTTTGTGTTAGGCATATTTGATCTTGATATGTACTTAAAAATTGTGGGCACACAACAAAGCATCTTTGTAAGATCCTGTTTCAAAATAAAAAAAGAAAAAAAATTGAGGATATAGCTCAGGAATATTAATTCTCTCAGTTTAACCAATAGCACTACACGCATATAAACAGACGCACTCACACACACACACACACACACACACACACACACACAGTACTTGTGGGATTTTGAAAATATTTTTTGACACTGAACAGCTGTATAAACCTCATCTATTACAAAAGGCAGAATTAGTGACATAATATCATGGGTCCTTTAGCCTTATCTGTGTACAGAAATGTGGTAATGCGATTTTACTCCTACTCTTGCCAAATGCAGAATGCATTCTACAAACTTTGGGTCAGGGCTCTTCTTTTTTTATGGCTTTTATAAAGTTGTGGCTTTGAAAGAGTACTAGTCAGGTACCTAGTCAGGAAATATTTTTTAATGTTTTTGCTTTTGCTTTTAGAACACTGTCTCCTCAATGAGAACAAGCTCACCTTAATTTATTAGATTCTGAGATATCATGTGAAGAAGATTCAGGGTGCTTTTTTTTTTTTTTTTTTTTTTTTGGCAGCCAGATCACCCTCTGAAGTTCGGTAATCTTAACAGCTAAACATATGCAGCAAAAATATTGCAGATGAATGCAGTTCAATCCAAATGTGAACTAGTAAGTTTTAGAGTGACTTCTTATACAGTTATAGACAACAATATACCCACTGGAGGGAAAATGTCAGGTTTTAATCATATGTGGTACAGTGAATATCTGGAAAACAGCAGATATCTAATAAGCAGTATTTTAATTTCTTTTATTTAAGTTCATATTCCCAGCCCTGATCCTTAGTCTTTTAACAATGAAAATGGACCAGCTTGCCTTTTGGACTTGATTTTGGGACCACTTGGCTTAGGTTGGAGTCAGTGCCTGAAGACTTGTCCAATCAGTCCCTTAGGTGCCATTCTTTAAATCATTTTGTAGGTTTTCTGTCATGTATCAGGAGCCCAAATTTCTGTGCTAAGAAGAAGCTGAAAACAAATCACAGGGAGAACTCTGAAAACCCTGAAAGCAAGAAAATGGTAAGTGTGCCATGTTATCGTGAGACTGGATAAGTAGGTTGTTTGAAGCTGGCAAGAGTGGCAATGGTGGAAAATGAAAATTGTGGCTAGGTACTTGTTGTGAGGGGGCAACAATTGTGATATATGCAGTACAGGAGAGAAATAAAGAATTTCCATGCACTTCTGCCCCTGTCAATGCTTTATTCATTCAATTACTCAACATAATTTCACTCTATATGTTCTTAATCAAGAAAACAACAATTCTTAATGCTAGGTACTGCAATAGACATAATCCATTCAGAGCTAACAATCATAAATTAATTCTAAGCACTGCAAATCACACGTAATAATGACAGGCTAATTACAGACATTCCCTCTGCATGCTAAGTTCAAAAGTCTCAAGCCTTAGGCTTTATGTCCAGCATATGCACACTCACTCAGACCAGGGTGATCAGGACAAAAACCAAGGCAGGGCTTTCCTGGTGTGGAGCAGATGAATGGTTGAGGAGAAGATGATAGGGAGAAGCTGCAGCTCTCACCAGGGTCCAGACAAGGGCATAGAGTTGGAGAGTGGTGAGTATTATGCAGAGGATCAGGAAATGAAGACAACTAATGGGATGTCAGGTCCTCATCAGGCTCTCCATCTCAAGTGCATCCTTGTTTTGGCTGGCTGAATCCCTGTTCATTAGCTCTATTATTTACATAAAATTTTGGGCTTTTTGACCCCCCCTTGCAATCTTCTTCAGCTAACACCAGGTTTCTCATTATCATTTACCCTGGGGTCAGAAACATCTTGTCTGGTGGTCTCCACCCTGATATTTTTGCCTTTCTCTCTTACCAGGCTAGAAGAGCCTTCCAGGGGCTTCACTCTATTTATCAGGTTGAGGGGAAATAACTTGTTTGAGGCCATACTGGAGTGCTCTGTGTGTGTGTGCCTGGTGAGACTGCAGGTTTGAAACTAGAATTTTTTAAATAGAGTTGTGTAGGCTTGGGCTAGGGATGTGGCTCAAGCGGTAGCATGCTCGCCTGGCATGCCTGCGGCCAGGGTTCAATCCTCAGCACCACATACAAACAAAGATGTTATGTCCGCCAAATACTAAAAAAAAAAAAAAAAAAAAAACCTAAAATTCTCTCTCTTTCTACCTCTATCTCTCTCACTCTCTCTTTAAAAAAAAAAGTGTTGTGTAGGCTCAGGACTGAGGCCATCTTCACAGGACTCCTCAGAGGGTCTCTGTGGCAGATCAACCTCCATACCCCACCCTTACTAGTCTAGTGAATCTTAGATCAGCAGTTAAAAACCTGGGCATTTTGTTCCATAATTGTATGGTGTTTTCAGCTTGTCTCTAAAGCCCTTTGTGGGCATCCATGTGCCATGAGTCCAGCTTGTTCCCACATTGTGTGGTGAAGACTGGAATAATTATCTGAAGAGAACCCCAACTTCATTTGTTGTTTCCATGCACAAGAGAGATTGCACTTTTAGAGCTTGTTATGGAGGTGTTTTTGTTGTTGTTGTTGTTGTTTTTTTTTTTTTTTTTTTTTTTTTTTTTTTTTTTTTTTTTTGTGTGTGTGTGTGTGTGTGTGTTGTTTTCTTTTTGGTACCAGGAATTCAACTCAGGGGTGTTCAGCCACTGAATCACATCCCCAGCCCTTTTAAAATATTTTTATATGGAGACAGGGTCCCTTTGAGTTTCTTAGGGCCTCATTAAGTTGCTGATGCTGGATTTTAACTCAATGCTCCTCATGACTCCTGAGCTTTTTTAATGTAGGGGAAGCAGTATCACAAATTCAGAACAACAATATAAATTCCAGAACTTCAGCTTAGCTCTTCCTAGGTCTGAGAATAAACCTCTAGTTTTCTAGCTCTCTGTTTACATATTCAAATCTAGGGTTCTTTTTTCATAGTGAATTAGTATAAAATAGAAGGGATAGTAAAATTACAGTGTAATCAGGATAATGAGCCTCATTCTAACACAGCTGGAGGCTAACTGGAAGATATGTTAATGAGCACCATTAAGGCCTATTTCAAATGTAAAAAAAAAAACCTTAATGCCCACTTTTGGGAACACCTTCAACAAAGTCCTTTGTCCCGTGGTGAAATTGCAAGAGGAAAGATGGGTCATGGAAAAGATGAAAATGAACCCATATGGTAGTCAGTCTGCCTTTTCTAAAACCTATTTTAAATAGATTTTTCCATGTCTGCTGAAAAACATCTGTAAACTTTTAAGATGGCACACAAAAACGAGTTTATCTGGTATCATTCCCCATCCCACATGGTAGGAGTTCTATTTCGACTTGCTTAAATAAATAGACTTTATTCTTCAAAATTTGTGAGACAAGCACCCAGATGCAATTGGCAAAGTGAGAAATTTTGTTTCATCTCAAAACTCCACTTTCAACATTATCAATGACTATTTTCCCATATTTCATTTCATTTTTCTTCAAGAACTAGAGAGTATTTTTAAAAGATTTGATTTATCATCTTTGTAGGAATGGGGGAAATGCTCCATAAACTCAACAAGCAGGACTGTAGAGGCCTGTCACAGAAGAGAAGGGGGAAGGGGGAAGAAGAGAGAGGGAAGGGGGAAGAGAGGGGGAGGGAGATGGGGAGAGGGAGAGGGAGAGGGTGTTGATATTTATGAGCTCAATGGGGATGAGGAGGAGCAGGGGGGAGTGGGCTCTTACTTCTTTATTGGCTGAGAGTTCACCCACTTTGGGGATTTGGAGGTGTGTCATTGTGCCATTAAAAGTTCACACTATTCAGTGTCATGGACCTGAGCTCCTGGAAGAGAAATGCTCCAGGCACCATCTTTTTTTTTTTTTTTTAAGAGAGAGAGAGAGAGAGAGAGAGAGAGAGAGAGAGAGAGAGAGAGAGAGAGAAGAGAGAGAGAAAGAATTCTTTTATTTTTAGTTTTAGTTTTTAGTTTTCAGCGGACACAACATCTTGTTTGTAGGTGGTGCTGAGGATGGAACCTGGGCCGCACGCATGCCAGGTGAGTGCTCTACCACTTGAGCCACATTTCCAGCCCCTTCAGGCACCATCTTTACCAACAATCCGAGCTTTTTACATATGAATAAAGCAGAATAAAATTAGTTGACATTAAAAAGTATTAATCTCTTCTAAATGAGGTAGTGTAATTTATGTGTCCCAACAAAGGTCCTCAATTCATTTTGTTTTCATATGTAAATCCTTTTTATTAAAATAGCCCTGACCCATAGAAACATTCCAAACGTTTCAGTAAACACCTTTCTCTGGTGTGGCAGTAAAATAAAAGTGGGACTAACTTGAATTCAAACGACATGAAAGATCAATCTCTCTCTTTCTTTCCTTTTTTTTTTTTTTTTTTTTTTTTGTTTCTGTGGTACTGGGAATTAAACCCAGGGCCTCATGCTTAGAAGGCAAGCACTCTACCAGCTGAGCTATATCCCCAGTCCCATATTTTGGGATGCAAAACCAGGGATTGAAGTCATGGGCGCTCTACCACTGAGCCACATCCCTCCCTTATTTTTTATTTTTACTTAGAGAAAGGTTTTCACTGAGTTGCTTAGCTTCTCACCATTGCTGAGACTGACTTCAAATTCAGGATCCTCCTATCTCAGGCATGCACCACCATGCATGGCCAACTTCCATCTCAAAAACTAAAGTACACAGCAAGTTAGGTCACAGGCTGTCAACAAATAGGTACACTATGTAAAAAACTATTTTTTAGTTGTTGATAGACCTTTATTTTATTTACTTATATGTAGTGCTGAGAATTAAGCCAAGTGTCAGACAAGTTAGCTACTGTTAGACCAGGACACAAGAAAAGACCACCGACTCCAATTAAAATCAAATTAAAGCAAGCTTATTATTTCGACCGGATGGGCTGCCTCTCCCTCCCAAAACGGCAGGAACAAGACAGCACTCCAGCTTTCCTGAAGCCCAGCTTTATTGCCCAGAAAGTTACACAAAGGGAGGTTACAGATAACAGAACTCTGACAAGCATCACACTAATGGTAGTTTACATTTTTTTTGCTGGCCCCAACATCAGAATTTATGAGGACCATTAAAGCCTCAGAGAGGGTCGTTGTCTGGCCAGGGAAGGCCAATATTTATGAGGTGTCACTAAGCTTCAGAGAGGGCTGCTATCTGGTCAGAGAGCCAGGCATGGGTGAGTTCAAGGCACGGGCAGGCATTTCAAGCAGGTTCAGAATTTGCAGTAATTTATAGTAAAGCTGAAATGATCTTTTCATGGTTTTGTGGCGAGATGCCCAATTTTAAGAAAAGATCAGGTTGGGTCTATCACTACCACTAAGCTCCAGCCCCAGCCCCCTGGTACATATTTTTTTTTTATGGTGGATACTAGAGATTGAATTTAGGAACACTGGACTACTGAGACTCAGTCTCAGGGTTATGTTTTACTTCATTTAGAGATGAGGTTACACTGAGTCATTTAGCACCTCACTTTTGCTAAGGCTGTTTTGAAATTTGATCCTTTTGCCTCATCCTCTCCAGCAACTGGGATTACAGGCCTGCACCAACACACCCAGCCTTTGGTATATTTTCAATACCTATTATAAATAGATTTTAACCAGTAGCCTTAAGTCTTTTCTAATATATGTTTGGGTTCAACCCATAACCCAGAAATCAGTGAAACAGAGAATCTAGTTTTATCTCCAAAACTGTTTCATCTATTAGAGTGTCTGAGTTAAGATTACCCATTGAAGAATTTACTGTATATTGTGGTTTCATCCTGACCTCCCATATGTACCTCGTTCTGAGTTTTAGAACAGTCTGAAAAAAGGTGCCCACAGATACCAAATATCTCGGAGTACTTAAGAAACTATCTGAGTCTTGCCTTCTAGGGACCAGTTTTAATTTTAAGTGTGTAGTTTCTAAAGGCATTAGTTGAATAATCTGCAGCTGGGAGGCATTTTCTGATAATACCTTTTATCTAAAAGGCACTTAATTTGTTTCCTTTTATTAGATACTGTGAATGAAGATACAAAAAATAGAAGTGCAGCAATATCATCAGCAAAAGGATTTCAATTGCTTTACATATATACCCATTTTTTTAATTTATTTTGAATTTAAATTACATGCAAGTTCAATCTATCTCTTTCTCTCTTTTATTTTATTTATTTACTTATTTGTGGTACTGAGGATTGAACCCAGGGATTAACCCATAGGCATTTTACCAATGTGCTACATACCCAGTCTCCACCACTTTTATTTATTTATTTATTTATTACTGAGACAGGGTTTACTGATATGCTTAGGACTTTGCCAAGTTTTTGAGTCTGGTCTCTAACTTGAGATCCTCCTCTCTCACCCTTCTAAGCCACAGAGAGTACAGGCATGTACAACCTTGTGGTAGTACCCCAAATTATTACTAGTGGATTATGTAGCATTTTTATTTTGGGCTTTTAAAGAACCTTAACACTATTTTCAAAAATATATTTATTAATTTATGCTGTTGCCAACATTTTTTACATGTTTTTGTACCCTGAATCCTTATGTTTATTATTATTATTTTTTTTTAATTTTTGGTTTGGTGCTGAGTATTGAACCCAGGGGTGCTTTCCACTGATACACATCCACTGTCTTTTTTATGTTATATTTTGAGACAGGCTCTCACTAAGTTTCTTGGAGCCTTGTTAAGTGAATGAGGCTTTCTTCAAACTACCTATTCTCCTGCCTCATTTTCCTGAACTTCTAGGATTCCAGGCATGTTTCACCACTCATGACAATTTTACATTATTATAATAGTCATTCCAACAGCACTGTACAGGCTGCAGGAAATTCATTTGATTCATGAATTAAATCGCTGAGGCAAGTTTATGTGAAGTAGCCTGTGTAAAAGTGTTGTGTAAAGATTCCTTGGGAATAAACAGGGATTTTTTTTCCAACCTCTTTTGTGAATGACTGTTGGGAACCATAGTCCATAAAAGTCCTAGAAAAAATAATGTATATTTATTTGTTTGCAGTTTACAGATATTTGCACATGCCCAGTCGCCTTTGCATCTAAAACTTTAAACTTCAGAACATAGTAACTCGAACAAAATTTGTTAAAGTTGAGACACTGCACAAACAAAAATTTTTAGGAGCAATTGGTAGTTGTGGAGTTATTGCTGTGGTCAGCAGAGTTGGGCCAGGGCTCTGGAAGGTCTCACTCAGGGTATTGGTGATTTACTTTATTCTACATTATTACACCCACAATACAATACTCCCAGCAATAGTAATTGAGAAAATATGCTGATAATGTCTTGAGCTAAACTGGCATGTTTGATATTTGCCTACTTCCCTGCACTGATCCCAGCTGAGTAATTAACATGGAATCAGAATGTGAATAGGGTATTTCCTGGGCTTATTGTTTTGGGGTCAGCTGCTCCATTAGGGTGGGGGGGGGGTCTGAAACAAGGCTGGTGCAAGTATTTTTGTATATGTTCCTTTGCTCTAGCTGAGGTCTATCATTTTAAATGACAAAAGATTTAGAGTAATGTGCTTGGACTTGTTTTTCATACACTTCACAGTTTACATCAAGAAGAAATGCTGCAGTCTGTCTGGGCACAAAGCCTTGTAGGTTCAAACAGCAACACTTTATTTCAATTCTCACCAGCACCGCATGAGTGCTTTTTCACCAACACCACTCACATGGCCCTTCCAGCAACCCCCCACACTGGAAATCCCTCCTCCAGCACTTCCCCAATCAATGGGCACTCTCTGGGAATCCCCAGGAGAACTCCAAAGTAGACCAAGAACTTCAAAGTAATGGGCGCCCAACGCAGCAAGAGCCACCCCATTGCCTGATAGTAAAGGTCAAATATACAATGCAATCAATCCAGCATCATAACAATTGGATATAGCTTAACTCAAATCATCATCTCAATGGTTCCCTGGCATAACCTTTCAAACATTCCCTCTGGCAAATGCCAGGAGTCATTCTGACTGGCTGTGGCTCTCAACAAAGAAACTACAGCTAGAATTTATCTCAACACCCCTTTACATACAAAATATAGGTTGTCATTGAATATGTTGGAAGTTTAATCAAGGTTTATTAATTAGAGAACAGGATGATCTAGAGAGAATGTAAAGTACCACCAAGTCCTATGTTTTCAAAACAAAAAGAAATGTGAGATATATAGGCATGCAGAAGAATTTTTTAAATTTTTTCTTTGTTTATTATATTTCATTTTTAAATAGAAAGCAAATAGAGGAAAAAGGAGACCAAGGTGGGAAATATAATTACTGGCAAGACTATGAAACATTAAAAAATAGAATCTAGATTTCAGTAAAGAAAGATTTGACATATTGTATTTGGAGATGTGGATGGCATGAGTGTCCATGATAAGAATGTTGTAAGCTTCTGAAAGAAAATTGATATGGTGAAAGAAGCTTATGTAACCCAGATCATTACTTAAGCCATTTTCTGCCCCCCAAATAAGCCATGCTAGGTAAACCACTGCTTGACTCTACTGCTGAATACTGAATAAAGAAAAGATTGCCAATGAGAGGTTTGCTTCATACCTTCCACCTTTGTCATGTTTGTGTCATTTATTCTATTGTTAATCAATCCCAAATTATACAAACAGTAATGACATTTCAGCCCCTTTGAAATTTGTCAGTGAATTCCTGACCACTTTGATGGAGGCTCATAGCAAGCCTATCAGGTGCCCTGGAGAAGACTTGGACCTGAATGGCAGCATTAGAACCTTATTTTCCTCCTTCTGAAATTAATCAATATTTTGAGATGACTTTCTGGCTGGAGGCAGAAAACAGGAATCATTTCAGAAGAATTGAGTCAGCTCAGAAATGTGTCAAACCTAGCTGGGCACTCAGCTCAGTAGTTCACTGGTCACAAATATCTGCAGTGGCCTCATGATTGGCAGCCTTGCACAAAGAAAGATCAACCTTGGTGCTTTCCCAGTTTCCAGGTAAGTCACATGGATCCCAGGCATTGGGCACTCATCTGCCTTCCTAATAAACCTGCAAAGCCACTTTCCAGTTGTTCATTCTTAATAGTTGCTGAACACTCTGTGCTTTTCAAGGTGAATAAATAAATAAATAACAGCATCATGACTGCTCACCTGTTGGCAGCAGGTCCACCCTGGGCCCTGGAGCCCAACCTCCACTAGTTTGTTCTGCATGCCGGTATGGCCAGCTCACAAGACCATGGCGAACTTGTGGTTTTTCTGTTCCTGCTTATCCGTCTGAGACATATGTGTCCCACGGGAATGCCTTGACCTTTTCTGGTCTGATGGACTTCTTGTTAAGGGAGGTTTTGGTACCTGACAATAACAGATGTTGAAACTAAATTTCTCCCCCCTCCCTCCTGATTTTGGGTAGTTTTCCACTTCTGCTGCTTGGGGTATAAAAGAAAGTGTGTTAGCAATAAAGTGTGTGACTCCTGGATGAAGAACCTTGGTGTCCTGTGTGTCTTTTAACCTCGCCATCCCTCACTGGACTCGGCTCCCTTGGCCAGACGCGGCAATTGGAGGTTCCACCGAGATCTGGAAAGCAGGGGTAAGCGGACAGGGCTCACCTTCTAAGAAAGAAGGGGGAGGATTGGTTTAAAGATAATTTAAAGAGACAGGGTACGTACCATGGGTAACTCAACAGTGAAGGTTCGTCTGGCCAACGAACTGAAAGAGCTGTTAAATACACAAGGAACAGGAATAAAAACTTAGACTGCAACCGAATTCGTTGAAATTATTGCCCAGGCTTGTCTTTGGTTTCTGACAGGAGGATTTCTTAATAATAGTGACTGGGACCTGGTGAGACATGACCTTCAGATATTATTGAGGGACTGGGGCTCGGAGAGTGTCCCGGTTGCCACCTTTTCCTTATGGAGGTTGGTAAAGGATGCTTTATTAACAGATAAAGTAAAAATCAAGGATCAACTTGCTGAATGTGAACAGGCCCTTAATCAGGTGCAGGAAGAGCAAATGGCAGAATCCTTAAAGGATGAGGGTCCTCTTGAGGACTCGGGCTCGGGGGTTAGGAAATGTCTCCAGATTTCTAAGCCCAAAAAGGATCCTGAGGACCTCAGTTCTCTCTCTGAGGAAGAGGAGGGATTAGAAAGGTAGATAGAAGAACTATAACATCGCCTTAAAAGGGCAAATGTGAGGGTGCCTAGGGCCCCCTCAATTGCCGCACCTCCTCCCTATAATCCTGATTGGAATGAGGACGCCCCTACTAGATGGGTGGGGGTCCACTGGGGTTCTAGAGCAGCTCAGGTTTTTCCAATGATTGAAAACGTGGATGCTGATGGACAGCCGGCCAGAGCCCATGTCCCCCTAGCCTTCAAGGACATAAAATAGCTTAAGGAGGTGGTCATTAATTATGGACCTCATGCCCCTTTCACATTGACCCTCTTCGAGTCTTTCTCAGCCAGTCAACTGATACCCAATGATTGGCAGCAACTTTGCAGGGCTGTGTTATCTGGAGGGGATTTCTTATTGTGGAAAAGTGAATATCATGAAAGGTGCCACGAGCTGGCTCAGATTAACCTGAATGCGGGCTATCAATGGCGAAATGCCGAAATATTAACAGGAACTGGGCAGTATGCCACCATAAGCCAACAAATTAGTTACAACCCAGGTGTTTATGCTCAAATAGCCTCAGCTGAGGTCCATGCCTGGAAAGCCCTGCCCGTTTCTAAGACTGAAGCAAAAATTTCCAAGATCTCTCAAGGGCCCTCTGAACCTTATTCGGACTTTATAGCCTGTCTAATGCAGGTGGCTAGAAAAATATTCCCTAATCTGGAACAGGCTGTGCCACTTATTAGACATCTGGCATATGAAAACGCCAACACTTACTGCCAAAATGCTATTAAGTCCTCCCGGGCCAAAAGTATAGATGACATGATTCAAGCATGCAAAGATATAGATGGGTCTCATATTACTGGTCAGGTTTTGGCTGCTGCCCTTAAGACTGGAATGCAAAAATCTGATAACAGTGGAACCCACTCTAAGGGGTGTTTTAAATGTGGAAAAGAGGGACATATAAGGAGAAACTGCCCGGAAAGGAGAGAGGGTGCTGGCAGAGGAATGCCTGGACTTTGTCCTCGATGTCATAAAGGAAATCATTGGAGTAGTGAGTGCAGGTCAAAATTTGACATCCAGGGTAACCCAATATCGTCGGGAAACGGGAGCAGGGGCCCGCCCCGGGCCCCAGAAGACAACGTGTATGGGGCAGTGCAGGAACGAAACAGTGCCCCGGGGAGTGGGCGTCTCTGCCGCCTCCCCCTGACCAACCCCTTTCTATCTGGGAACTCCCCAGGGGAACACCAGGAAGCGCAGGACTGGACCTCAGTTCCACCTCCCAAGTGGTATTAACTCCCCAAATGGGACCCAGACGCTGGCTACTGGGGTTTTTGGACCCCTGCCAGAGGGGACGGTGGGACCAGTGTTGGGACGAGGTAGCGCACCTCAGTGGGGCTTGAAGATTCTTACGGGGGTTGTTTGTTGATGCTGATTATCAGGGAGAGATAAAAATAGTAGTAGAAGCTACCCAAGGAATTGTTATTCTTCACCCCGGGGAGCGTATAGCTCAATTGCTGCTGCTACCCTTAGCTTCCATTCCTGGGCACACCCTCCGTGGGACCCGGGGCGATGGCAGCTTTGGCTCCACTGGAACTCCCCAGGCCTTTTGGGTAGCTCATTTGGATTCGCGTCCCAACCTGACCATTGAGATACAGGACAAGGCTTTCAAGGGAATACTAGATACGAGGGCAGATGTCTCTGTCATTTCTGATAAACAATGGACACCTGCCTGGCCCCTCCAGATTCCCTCGGCCATATTACAGGGGATAGGACAAACCCGACCAAAAAGAAGTGCCTCCTTTTTAAAATGGAGAGATGGCGAAGGACATAGTGGCCATTTCCAGCCTTATGTAGTGACTGGACTCCCCACGAACCTTAGGGGGAGGGACTTGCTTCATCAAATGGGGGCTATTCTCACTACCCAGACTTTGAAAGGAAATAATGACTTTGTTAATGATACAATGCTAGACATGGGATGGATCCCCGGAAGGGGACTAGGAAAGAGACATGAGGGCAGAATATCACCCACCCGTGGATCCAGCGGAACAGGTTACCCGGCGGGGAAGAGACCGGAGAGGACTGGGAAATTTATCCTAGGGGCCACTGAAGTGCGGCCGCCTCCACTGTCCATTACTTGGTTATCAGATGACCCTGTGTGGGTAGAACAGTGGTCCCTATCAAGGACAAATTACAGGCCGCTTCCCTATTAGTTCAAGACCAGCTTAAGTTAGGACACGTGGTGCCCTCTACCTCCCCTTGGAATACCCCTATTTTTGTTATACAAAAGGGGTCTGGGAAGTGGAGGCTTCTTCAGGACCTACGGGCTATTAATAAAACTATGCAACCCATGGGACCCTTACAGCCAGGGCTACCCTTTCCTACTGCGATCCCAAAGGATTGGCACCTTATTATCATAGATTTAAAAGATTTTTTCTTCTCTATCCCCTTAGACCCAAGAGACCGAAAGCGTTTCGCTTTTTCCTTGCCTTCAACAAACTTTAGGGAACCTTACCAACGGTATGAATGGACCGTCCTACCTCAAGGGATGACTAATAGTCCTACAATGTGCCAATATTTTATAGCTGAGGTCTTACGACCCTTTCGACAGCAGTTCCCACAGCTCTACCTCATTCATTATATGGATGACATCTTACTGGCAGGGCCCAAGAAAGAAAGGCTTCTTCAATCTTATGAAGTCCTCCAATCCCTTCTAAAAGGGGCAGGGCTGGTCATAGTGCCCGAAAAGGTCCAGTTTCAACACCCTTACAATTATTTGGGATACATCATTAATAACAGGAATCTTTCCCCAGAGACCCAAGTTCCAGATAAATCAGCTCAAAACTTTACATCAGTGGCAGACATTCCTCGGAGAAATACAGTGGCTGCGCCCGTCCTTTCATATTCCAACTGGAGAGCTGAAACCCCTGTATGACCTCTTGCGAGGAGATCCTTCTCCTACGTCATGTAGAGTACCTACACCAGAAGCCTTATGAGCACTGAGACTAATAGAAGAGGCTCTGCAGGACATGCAGATTACACAGATAGATTATTCTCTGCCCTTGTCATTTATAGTTCTACCTTCTAAAATTACTCCCACGGGAGTGTTCTGGCAAACGGGTCCCATTTATTGGGTCCACTTGCCGGCTTCTAACCCCCGGGTACTGACTCCCTTTTATGAGCTAGTTATTAATTTAATTTGGAAGGCTAAATATTTGGGTGATGCATTGTTTGGAAAAACCTTTGACATACTTATTCAACCTTACACTCAAGATATGATACACAAGTTACAACAAGAACATGACCTTTGGTGTCTTTTCCTGTGCAGCTTCAAGGGTCAGATTGATAATCACTTCCCAACATAGACTTTTGAAGGGCTTTAAAAAGTGTCCCATTATCTTCCCAAAGATTATGAAAAGGGAACCTATTCCAAAGGCCCAAACTGTATATACAGATGGGGCCAAAAATGGATTTGCCGTCATTTTTGATGGATCTCAAATTCTCTGACAACCTGTGTCAGGTCAGTCGGCCCAAAAGGCGGAAGTTGAAGCTTTAATCATAGCTCTCAAAGTCTATAGTTCTATTCCTCTTAATGTATATACTGACAGCTTGTATGTAGCCAATCTGGCTCTAGTCATAGAAACAGCATCATATATTGGTAAGCAATCAACCATCACAGAACAACTACAGGTAGTTCAGCTTCTCCTTTGGGCTAGACGAGATCCTTTATACATCGGCCACATCCGAAGCCATTCAGGGCTCCCTGGACCTTTGTCAGAGGGCAACGCAAAAGCAGACGCTGCTACTCATGCTGTCAGCCTTTCCTGTGTGACGACCGAATATGATAAGGCCTTACAATTCCATAACAAATTTCATTTAAATGCACAGTCTTTACGCTTCCACACAGGATGTTCATGAGACCAAGCTTTACAGATTGTCTCATTATGTCCATCCTGTGCACCATTTATTCATTCTCCTTCCCTTGGGGTTAATCCAAGAGGACTACAACCTAATGATGTCTGGCAAACTGATGTTACACACTTCCCTAGCTTTGGTAAGCTCTCCTTTATACATGTTTCCACTGACACATATTCTGGCTTCATTTTTGCCACCTTACATACTGGAGAGAAGGCTAAGGACGTTATCAGTCATCTTCTAAAAGCCTTTTCCTCCATGGGCACCCCTCGATGCCTCAAAACCGATAATGGTCCCGCATATGTAAGGCAGGTGGTTCAACGGTTTTGCACCCAATGGGAAATTAATCATAAGACTGGAATCCCCTATAATTCACAGGGACAGGCTATCATGGAACAAGCCCATCAACATTTAAAAACTTATTTACAAAAAACAAAAGAGGGGGAGATATACCGGAATTGTCAGGGACCACAAGCACTTCTAAGCATAACCCTATTTACTTTAAATTTTTTACTCACTGACACTGGAGGGCGCAGGGCTGCACAACGCCACTTTTCCCCTCCCACTGTACAAGATGCTCAAATAAGGTGGAAAGATTTATCCACCGGAAAGTGGCAACCCCCGGCTCCACTCTTAGCTAGAGTGAGGGGAGTTGTATGTGTTTTTCCCCCAGGAACTGAGAAGCCCATTTGGATCCCAGAGCGCTGCACCAGACCGGTGAATGAAAATTCAAGACAAAATGAAGTTCCCAAGATGGCTGATCCTGCCGCTGTTGTTCTCACCCCTTCAAGTGAGTGCCGAGACACACCTCATGAGCTGGATCCTGCTTGTGGCATTCCTTCTGGACAGGTTTGCTGAAGGAGGGCTTGACCCCCCACCTGGGAATATTCATGAATATCTTTTTGGAGCCCCTTGTGAGTGTAAGGGAGGGCCCTGGCACTTGGCCCCCTCTGGTTATATCCAGAGCATTGATTGTGGGACTAAAGTAGCCTATATGGCGGCTGAACTCAATCAAAACATCGGAGGATTTAAGCAACCAAAATGGGTATGTGTTAATAAGCCCGGACTTGTTGTCCCTAATCCGACCGAGATTCTTGGAAGCTGTTCCGCACTTGTCGTTACACCCTGGCGATGCACATCTCCTGTTATACATCGGCCTCAATTTGTGTTAATAATCAAGGAAAACAGTATTTTGAGGCCATCCTAACTAACCCCTGTGGAGAAGGGGGGACCACTTATAATTTTATTCCTTTTCTTGGTGACCGGGGAGGGGAAGGCATCACGACTCGGTTAATGGAGGCGGGATGTGAGGGCGTCGTGAGTAAACCTTCCTGCTGGCCCATGCAGGCCCCCATCGGAGTCTCTGACGGAGGGGGACCCACTGATGCTATCAAACACCTTCAGGTGATTAAGCTTTTAAAGCCAGAGATCCCTAAGCCTACATACCACCCCTTGATATTGCCCAAATCCCAGTTTCCTGATTTAGATGCCAATACATTAGATATCCTAGAAACTACCTTTTCTTTACTTAACAGTTCCAATCCTACCCTTGCTGGTGATTGCTGGCTCTGCATGACGGCAGGTGCAGTCATGCCATTGGTGTTCCCAATTAATTATGCCATTGGTGATGACAACACATGTCAATCTGGGCTACCCTTTAAGGTGCAGCCTTTAGGTGGTTTTATGTCATGCCTTCTGGGCATGATGCAGAATAATACCTATGATGTTGATGTTGGAGTCTCTTCCTTTGGGAACTGCTCATTAGTAAAGAATTACTCCTCACCTACTCCTCCCATTTGTCTCCCTAATGGTACAGTTTTTATGTGTGGTGGAAATTTAGCTTTTCCCAGGCTCCCATCAAATTGGACTGGTGGTTGCGTTCTGGCATTACTGCTTCCTGATATCACGATTATCTCAGGAGATGAACCCCTACCCATTCCTAGCCTAGACACCTTAGTTAGAAGACACAAGAGAGCTGTGCAGGCCTTACCACTCCTTGTTGGCCTTGGAATAACTGCTGCTGTGGGTACAGGCACGGCGGGATTGGGTACGGCTATACATTCTTACTGCCGCCTATCTCAACAGCTTATAGATGATGTGCAAACCCTATCGGGAACCGTTAAAGACTTACAAGACCAGATAGACTCCCTAGCAGAAGTAGTTCTTCAGAACAGGCGGGGTTTAGACTTGCTTACTGCCAATCAAGGGGGAATTTGTTTAGCCCTTGGGGAGAGGTGCTGTTTTTATGCTAACAAATCTGGCATAGTTCACACAAAAATTAAACAACTCCAAGAAGACCTAGAAAAAAGGAGGAGGGAATTATTTGATAACCCTCTCTGGACTGGACTTAATGGATTTTTGCCTTATCTTCTTCCCTTATTGGGGCCATTGTTAGGCCTCCTTCTAGTAGTGGCAATAGGACCCTGCATTGTAAATAAGATAGTACAATTCATTAAGGATCAAATTAATATCGTAGCCTCTAAGCCGATACAGGTTCACTGTCAACGCTTGAAGATGGATGATCGCCCCTCTGAGATATACTTCAGACTGATCCGAAGATGAGTGTCCTCCTTAAAAGAAGAACTCCTGCCATATCTTTTCTCTATGCATACCTCTCCCTCTTGCCTTCCTGTACTAGGATCTTTGCTGTCTAATCTCTTGGTCCAATCACATCTGCCATTCGGCGGTGACGGTCGTGGGTCCCGTAGGTGGAGACGGTTAAGCGTTCACCACAATAATGTCTTGATAGGTCATAACACCTTGAGCTGATCTTGTAGTACCCAGTGACGGGCAACTTTCATGCTTGCTGTGCGACCTAAGCCAGGGAATCGGGGCCTTCCCAGAGACGGGTAAGCATCGCAAGGGCTGTGAATGACCTAAGACCGGGGCTACTTGACTCCCACTGGCATGCAAAAAACAAAAGAGGGGGACTTGTTGGCAGCAGGTCCACCCTGGGCCCTGGAGCCCAACCTCCACTAGTTTGTTCTGCATGCCAGTGTGGCCAGCTCACAAGGCCATGGCGAACTTGTGGTTTTTCTGTTCCTGCTTGTCCATCTGAGACATATGTGTCCCACAGGAATGCCTTGACCTTTTCTGGTCTGATGGACTTCTTGTTAAGGGAGGTTTTGGTACCTGACAATAACAGATGTTGAAACTAAATTTCTCCCCCTCCCTCCTGCTTTTGGGTAGTTTTCCACTTCTGCTGCTTGGGGTATAAAAGAAAGTGTGTTAGCAATAAAGTGTGTGACTCCTGGATGAAGAACCTTGGTGTCCTGTGTGTCTTTTAACCTCGCCGTCCCTCGCTGGACTCGGCTCCCTTGGCTGGACGCGGCACTCACCCCAGTCTGCTTGTTTTTATGCAAACAGAGTTGATCAGTTTCAAAACGAGCTAAGTGGGGCTTGGATCCTGGCTCAGTGGTAGAGCACTTACCTAGCATGTGTGAGGTCCTGGTTTCGATCCTCAGCATCACATTAAATAAATAAGTAAATGTATTGTGTTCATCCACAACTAAAAATTATTTTTTAAAAAGAGGCTAAGTGTTCTGTCTTGCTCCCCAAGTGGTGCAAAAAGTCACATAATCATTAAGAGAGACTCAAGAAAGGTGCGGGCAGGGGGCGCCAGCAGGAAGAAGTCCACAGCTGAGGAGGGTCTGACTCCTGGAGCTCAGGTATTTCTAGAGGTAAGAAAAGGAACCCAGCGCCTCCCTGGGAACCGCGCCCCAGCGGCGGGCGGCTGGGTTCCCTGTCAGCCAAACTGGATGGGTTTCCAAAGGGTTTCTCGAGGTCCCCAGTCCTGGGAAGGCAGTGTTCCCCTCTCGGTCTTTCTTCTTCTTTTAGTTCACTCGGGTCTAGGGTGGGCACCAGGTGAGCAAGTTGCCTCTGGAGTCGGAGTTCGCCCATGCTGGGGCTGGAGGTCAGGCCCGAGGGCAGCAGAGCCTGGAGCAGGAGAGGCTGGAGCTCCCAGTCCCCTCTGTGGAGAGGGCAGGAGGCCTGTATTGGCTGTGGGCTGTGCTCTGGGCTCCATGCACCGGGCCTCGTCCCCGGATCGCTGGGCTCCGCAGGTTCCAGGGCTTGATGGTGTATCTGGCACTCTGTTCTAGGGCTCTTACTTGTCACTCTCCGTCACTGTGAAGGGAGCAGTGTTGGAGCCCGCTTTCCTAAGGCTGTGGGTGCTACCTGCTGTGTGCCCTTGAGGCCAGGCTGCCTGGCTTCTGGAAAGGACCAGAGCGCAGTGTCTGCTCCAAGACCCTGAAAGTGCCTCATTGGGGAAACCGACACCAGTATGGAGCTCCTGGTCCTGAAGGGATCTCAGGGGACATGTGAGTTAGGGTGTGGCCTGCAGAATGTGGGTCTTGGGAGGAGTTGGCAGACCTTATGCCAGGTGACAGCAAAGAAGCCCCCCAGTTTACTCTCTGGGCTGGCTGCCGGCACTGTCATGTAGGGTCACTTGGGGCCAGAGGTGGGAGATCAAAAGGATGAAAACAACACCTCCAGTCCCAGAATGGCAGAGCCTAACAGAGGGGCATTTTCTAAAAGATGAAGAGATGGAAAATGGTCAAAACTAGTATATTTTAAAGTTGAAATGAAAGCTTGCAAAATTTTGGGACCGTATTTTTGTGTAACTTGTGCCTAAATAAATATTAGGTCATTGACTGTCTTCTACATTTTTTAGTTATAGTTTTTATTTTATTTTAGCAAAGAATAGGTTTTGCCAGCATTTTCCTCAGGAGCTGAGCATTACCCACAGCAGGGAAGACAAACTTACAATTCTCAGGTTGATTTTGACTTCAAGTCTGGGATCTAGCACTTCTAAATGTAGAGGAAAATCATTTCTTGCTGTATTTTCCATGTGTGATTCCTTCCCTTATCCTCAAGGATCCAGTTATATTTGTTTATTGGTTTATTGGTTTCATAAGCATCTATTTAAATGTAGTTTTTGTATGAAATACTCCCAGTTGCCACAGCGTGTAGTTTTTCAGAGAAAGCTACTAGTGGCTTCACTTTCCAAGAATGTAAGTCATTTCCTTTCTTTGATTTCAGGGAGTTGATATTACACAGCATCTGAACTTTGTGGGGACAATTTTCCATAGTAGATCTGTCATTAAAAAGGCTTTTGGGTTTCCTTCCTAAGAGTAGTGCATAAATTTAAGCCAAGCAATGTTAAAGGATAAAAAGTTTTTCAGCATCTAGGGTATTATAAGACTACTATAGAAATAAATTTTAACAACCAAGACCTACTAAAAGCCACCTCCACATGGTACCCAGACAAGCTTATCATTCATGCAAATGATCATTGGTCAGTTGCTTTGTAGCTGCAACTTCAGAAAGCATATGTACTGAAGCCATACTAATATTATTTTAATCATCTAGAATACATATGCAACTAAATCTGTTACATACTCATCATTGTGCTGCTGTTAACAAACAAAATGTCATGTGATTATGCAACACAATATTATATATCTGATATTTTTTTTTCATTCACTAGAAATAGATCCTTCAGTCTATGACTTAAGGCTAGTGTTGTATGCTCTCTCAAAGCAATTATCTGCATCTTAGTCACCATGGATGAATTTTAAAAAAGAAAAAAAATGTACCTCATCCTTGGGAGTAACTATAGTTATAGGAATGTACCATTAGGTGAGTTTGTATACTCAACTTTAAGAATGTTACAAAATAGCCATGTACACGGTCATGCACTTCAATACCAGTGATACAGGTTTCTGATGCTTGAGGATCAAAAGTTTGAGATTAGCCTTGACAACTGAGAAAAACCCTGTCATAAAACAAAGAAGAAAAAGATCTGGGAGTATAACTCAGTGATAGAGGAGTTATGAGTTCAATTCTTCATATTGCTAACTAAGTTAGAAATATGAAACAAAAAATATGATTAAAATTAATACTATTAATATTTTATTATATAGACTTCTCTCTAGCTGTAAATTCATCATAATTTTGCACAGGCATTGAAACCAGTGTTCTAACAGAAAGCACAGAAATTTTACAGGATGAATTATATTTTCAAATTAAATCAAGTTTTGAACTGTAACAAATTGTATAGATAAAATGAGAATCAACAGTCTCCTGATTAAAATAGTATTTCCTCATTATGTGTCAAAACAAGTCCAATGTTTAAATATTAGGAAATAAGACACCATTTAAGATGGGGTGATTTTAACAGCTCTCTTTCTGTTTGACATCCCAATTCTGCCTTTGTATGAACTGAAAAGAACAGGTATGGTGATGTGTTTCTGTAATTTCAGTGACTCAGAAGATTTAGGCAGGGAGATTTCACATTCAAGGACAGCTTCAGCAACTGAGTAAATACTAAAGCAAGCAAACAAACAAACAAACAAAACGACGACTGTGTTGGTCAAGGTGCACACAACCATAATCCCAGAAGGATGGGAAAATGAGGCAAGAAGATGGTAAATTCAAAGTCACCCTCAGCCAAAGTGAGACCCTAGACAACTCAGTGAGACTCTGTCTCTAAGTATAATACAAAATAGGGCTGGGGATGTGGCCCAGGGTTAAGTGCCCCTGGCTTCAATCCCTGGTACAAAAAATAAAATAAAATAAAATGGGGCTGGAGGTGTGACATTGTGCTTAAATGCCCCTGGGTAAGATCTCTGATACAAAAGAAACAAAAATTCTGCTCTTTTGAATAAGTGTCACTATCTAACATCCAAGAGAATATGAAAATATTGATAACTCATGTAACCTAGAGGAGGGGAGTTTTGGCTTTGAGATAAGGTAAAGTTGAAACTGAATTCAAGTAAAGTTACTTAGAAAATATTCTTGTGAGACTTAGCAAATATTCTTTCACACTGAACACCTATGTGAACCTCATCTATTATAAAAGGTACAATAATCATAAATGCCAACATGTAACAATTCTTCAGCTTCATTTATATACAGAAAGTAGATGATATGTTTTTACTCCTACTCTAGAAAAATGGAGAATGTGTTTCCAAAACTTTGAATATGGTCTGTTATTATTTTTTTATGAATTATGTAATGCTGTTTGCTATGAGAGTATTAGTCAGGTATCTGGTCAAGAAACATTTGAATGTTTTTGTTTTTGCTTTCAGAACACTGTTACCTCCATGAGAACAAGCCCACAATACTTTTTTAATCATGAGTTATTTTGGGAAAAACATCAGGGTGTTTTATTGGCAGGCAGATTACACTCTAAAGTTCAGTGTATTTACCAACCATCAGCTAATTATATGCAGCAAAGATTCCAGGTGAACTGAGCCTAAATTGATGACCATCCCAAATATGAGCTAATAAGTTTTAGAATGAGTTAATTAGTGACAGATAATTAGTTAATTTATTCACTATAGCCTGGATGCCAGGATTCAATCACATGATGTGCAGAGGTTGTATGAAAAACAGCAGTCATCTTATAGACAGTGATTTATTTTTTCTTCATTAAAATTTTGTTGACTCTCTTAATAAACTGTATTGAACTATAGAAAAATATTTATAGACATATATGCCTTTAATTGTGAAAATATTCTCCCACTACCTTATAAATTTGGTATGAATATTAGCACAATTATAAAAGCCAAATATTTCAATCCTGCCTCTAGGGTCAAGGTAAAATTGCAAATAAGTTTCCCTTTAATGCATTTATATTGTAGAGTCTGGGCTACTGAAAAATTTGAAGACCTGGCACCATCCACCTCCTGTGACACCAATTCTTTATGTTTACCATGTGGGATCTGAAATGGGAATGAATCTGTCCTTAGAATCTAGTGAGAAATAATGCCCACATTTGTACAGTTCTGGGTTAGAGCTGCCAGCTGTCTCAATGTGCACTGTCTCTCCTGTTCTTTGGCCCTGTTGAGAATATGTCCAGGAAGTGTATTCCATCACCTAGGACATAAAAAATGAGTGGTTCAGGCCTTTCATCTTGCTGATGTGAATGAATCCATAGCTCTCAATGTGAAATTTGGATACAGTAAACTGAGATATGCCTGAGACTTCAGGTAAATAGTGAATATTAAGATGGTTTTCCAAAAGTGCATGTATGTATTAATAAATTCATAGTGTCAAGCCATGATAATATATTGAATATAGAGTTTTTAGTTACAATTTGTTTAAGCTCTTATTTTCTTCTCCTTCTCCTCCTTTTCCTCCTCCTCTTCCTCCTCCTCCTTCTTTTTCATTTAAGGACACGGTCTTACTGAGTTTCTTAGTGCCTTACTTTTTGCTGAAGGTAACATTGAACTCAGAGTTCTCCTGCAAACACATCCTGAGCCACTTGGATTACAGGTGTATGTCACTGTGGCTGACTTTTGTTTTTCATTTTTAATTTGAATAGAAAAAACTTTAAAATTATACTTGTGAGTCTCTTTTTAGGGGTGAGAGATATGGGGACCATGATGCCTAAGGAAATTGCTAATGAGTTTAAACCTCAAGCTGTTTTTCATAAGATCAGTGAACAGAAAAGTTAAATAAAATTTTAAACTAACTGTGATATCATTTCCATCAATAAAAATATATACATATTTATTCACAAATTGCTTTAACCTTATATACAGTGATAAATGTCAATGCACTTCTGTCTGGGTTAGGTCCTACTATTGGAAGGAAATTCTCCCTCAAAGTAAATCAACCCAAGGCATTTAATGCAATTCACAGCCACTCAAAATAATAATAATAAGAAGAAGTGTAGGGGGATTGTAAAATTGTGATGCACACCTGTAATATAAGTTTCTTGAAAAAGCATCAAAGGAAAAATTTATACTCTCTCTCTCTCTCTCTCTCTCTCTCTCTCTCTCTCTATATATATATATATATATATATATATATATATATATATATATATATATTTATTTATGTGTACACAAGTAGTGAGGGTACACACAAATCTAAGACAGTCCTTTTTTTCTTGAATTTTTATTTGTTGCTGTAGATGGATATAATATCATTATTAGTTTGTTTCTTTGTTGTTTTTTTTTTTAATGTGCTGCTGAGTGTTCAACCAGTACCTCACACATAATAGAAAAGCACTCTATCAGAAGATTCTGACCCCTTTTTTCTTTGATATTGGGGGCCTGCTATCCTCTCATATTTTTAATTGGTGGACTCAGCAGTTTTAGGTGTGCTTCTTTTCACATTTTGACACCATTGTCAGCAGATCCAAGATCTTAAATTAGATAGTCCTTAATACAAAGTTTCACATTTTGACTTCTTAGTTAAAGATTAAAGATTAGTTTCCAAGTATAGGTAGATGCAAAGTATTATTGAATTAAATAGTTTTTATTTGAGTTTCTTTACAAAGGTCTTTTTTTTTTTTTTCCTTAGGTCACTATGTTCTCAGGATAGACTATTAACAGGAGATGCTTTCAGTTCATGGGAAATATAATTTTTTTAAATAACAAAAAGAATTCTTTGAGGGCTGGGGATGTGGCTCAAGCGGTAGCAGGCTCGCCTGGCATGCATGCGGCCCGGGTTCGATCCTCAGCACCACATACAAACAAAGATGTTGTGTCTGCCATACAAACAAAGATGTTGTGTCTGCCGAGAACTAAAATAAATAAATATATATATATATATATATATATATATATATATATATATATATATATATATAAAGAATTCTTTGAATGAATACTAATGATTTTAATGGAGGAAAAAATGATTTGTTGAGACACATAAGGAAAATTGACAATATTAAAATCATGTTTAGGATAGACTAGAAAAAAATCATAATTAATAAAAGAATAAGTGCAAATCACCCAGAAAGATTTTTAAAAATTTTAAAATGCCTTTCCCCCATAAGCCTGCAGAACCATCATTGGATGATGATAGTAGCATAAAATGTTTTAGGTTCTAAGGTGGAGACTAAAGAAAAAGAAAAATGTTGATGGCTTCAGAAGTTCTTTTTCTCCTTATGAGTTTTTTTAAAATTTTTTTATTACTTTTAATTTGGTGGAGAGATACTGAAAAACTTCCATGGCCCAGGGAGAATTGCCCCACCTCTCCACCTCCTATGCCCTCCGCCCATATTTCTTTTTTTTTTTCTCAGTCCACCTTTGCCCCCTCCTCCGCCCTGTCCTTTCCCCAGTGACAGGACTTGGCAGCGGTCACTGCTGGGGAGGAGGAGGGAGGGATGGCCTTGCTCCTGAGCCCCCTCCTCTGCTCCAGAGCTCTCTGCAAATGCTGAGATGAGGAGGAGGAGGGGGAGGGGTGGAGCAGGGAGAGGAGGAAGAGGAGGAGGGGAGGGGGGAGGAGTGGAGCAGGAGGAGTTGCTAACTGGAGGAGTTACAGCAGGGGAACTTGGCTGCAGCCTCAGGTACAGCTTCAGCGGCAAAGGTCAGCGCCCTGGGCAGCCGGCACCTGAAGGAGGATGACAGTAGCCAGTCACCGCGCCTTCCCCAGGGGCTGCGAGGGCGGGTGGGAGGTAGGCGGGGGCTCCGGGTCCCCACCCCCTGCTGTGAATGCCCGCGCGGATCCCGGAGGAGCCCAGCGCCCCCAAGAGGGCTGTTTCTGGGTGTGGGCACCGCTGCCCCAGTGTGCGGAAAAGGGGAGTTGCATCCCTGAGGCGCCATGGAGCTGGGGAGTTGGGGTTTGTGGTGGGGAGGGCGGGAAGAGGCGGGGGAGAGGCGGAGTCCCGGGAGAGAAAGGAGGCGCTCCAGCGCCTCAGGAGAACTCGGGAGACGAGTCCCGACCCCGGTGCAGGCCAGAGGTGAGCGCCCAAGCGGGGTGGGGGGGGGGACAGGCATGGACCCCACTGGAGAAGCGAGCGCCTGCCGCCCAGACTGGTGCGGGGTTGGAGACAGCCTAGGCTCCAGCTCTCCCCAGGGCAGCCAGGGGAGGCAGGACTCGGGAAGTGCTGGGGGTGTGTGAATGTGAAGCCCAGTGTCAGAGGCGGCTACCGGCTGAGACTCTAGGAGGAGAAGGAGGAGGAGGGGAGCCCCGCCCCGCAGACAGCCGCCCTTGTCAGCGCCAGGGGCGCTGCACAACAGGAGCTGCAGCGGGCAGGGCGGCTGAGGCTCCCGCAGAGCAGGCCAGGCCGCGGATGGGAGCCTGGCCAGCAGCGGTGGGGGCGGGAGCCTGGGGCGGGGAGCCGGAGCCAGGGGCGGGGATCGGGGGCGGGGCCTCAGAGGCTCCAAGGTCGCTCCCCCATGACTTAACTTTCTGGGTGGACATGTGTGCCAGAGGTGCGCTG
Source organism: Marmota flaviventris (assembly GCF_047511675.1). Taxonomy (NCBI): domain Eukaryota; kingdom Metazoa; phylum Chordata; class Mammalia; order Rodentia; family Sciuridae; genus Marmota; species Marmota flaviventris. The sequence continues at coordinate 350,802 of NW_027288415.1, read as the reverse complement.
GGGCCAGCCCGGGCAGGAGGAGTCCACCCATATTTCAGCTCAAAATTGTATTCAAGGAGTTCTTGATGTCTAAAAAATTTTGCTTTATGAAAAGAACCAACTACTCTCAACTTATCTTTTATTCATTGTAATTAAATTATTCCTTTGTACATGGAATAAAAAAGAAATTATTAAATTTATTTGAAGACATCCGAATAACATTTGGTTATGCAGTCTGCCTATTTTAATATGACTTGCAAAATTGAAAACTGCAGAGGAATTCAAAGTCAATAGAAAAATCTCTAAACTTTTTTAAGGACATTCATCTCAAAATGTGGTTTTAAACTTAGGCACTTCACCATCTAACACAGGAAGAGAAAGATAAGAAACCAAATAAAATACTGGCAAAGTCTGACAAAACTCTCTTTCCAAAATTAGACTTATTAATCTTCACATGAGAGACCCCATTTTCTACAGAGGGCTTATTTTTTAATACACAGGACCACCTCTCCTCCCCACTAAACTTAGAAAATTACACTGGTTTCTTGGGGCTTCTGCCCAAGTTTCTTCCTTATGTACCACTGACATTTCTGCAAACCTCCTCTAAATATTGTGAGAGATAGAAGTGGCTTTTTATTTGGAAAAGTAGTTGTGATTTATGATTATCAGTGAAACCCCTTGGGGCTTTATTGAATCATGTCAACAGCTGTCAGTAATAATATGTACTTTGCTGGCCACAACATAATGTATTGATATGTATAAAACAATGTTACAAACTGGAAAAAAATATATTTTTTTTTAATAATTTATATGCAGTCTTATGAATAATACAGAGATCTTTGTGAGCATTATGGTGCTGTAGATAATAAATTTACCCTGTTCTCTGGCCTGCCAAGAGAGTTGTAAAGCAGAATATATTGGTTCACCTTTGTGAAAATAAACAATTTTAGTATGTCAGTACGTTCTAGCTAACATTTACTTCTGAGGTCTTAAAGAATAGTGTGCTCTAAATGGTTCTGGGAGTGTTTATACTGGCTCTGACTCTCCTGGGTAATGTTTCAGTGAGTGATATGATCAGATAACAAGTGGCACTATTTCTCAAGTATTGATATTGTGATATCTCCTGTAGTTTTATTGCCTGGAGTAGCTAATTTTGTCTTAACTGGATCTATAGTTCTGTGTATGCATTTTTAACATGATTTTTTAAAAGTGGTTTATAGACTTGTGTACATTTTCTAAGTGATATCACCCTTCTTTCTCAGTTATTTTTGCATGGATCAGGAATCAATAAGTCCTTACTGTTCTTGTTTTATCTTCTTGACAAAATACAGACACCCTTATAGGAAATGTTTCTCTTGAAACTGAAATAGCGATCAATTCATCACCTCTTCATGTGTTCCAAATGGTAACAAGACATCTGTATTCATAGCAAATCATAATTGATTATATAAATTAATTTATAGTAACATATTTACATAAACTTTGTGAGAATAGCCAAGCTTTCTGTGTTTATTAATTTCTCCTACAAAGCAGTAAGGGTGGTGATTTTTGCCTAGGAAGAAAAACTCTGATATTCAATCAATCTTTTGGCTGATAACATACAACTGAAATTTTAACATGTTGTAATTTCCTCACAGGATAACAAAGAAGAAATAAATTTATAAGCAGCACTTTATTGAAGGTAATAGCTTTTCTACAATGGGTGAAACATTTCATTTTGTTCCTATTTTCTTAAAACGGCATAGACTAATTCTGAGAAAGTACTGAAGCACTTTCTTTATTTATATACATTTTTGGATGTTGATGGGTCTTTATTTTGTTTATTTTGTTTATATGCAGTGCTTAGATGAAACCCTGTGCCTCAAACATGCTAAGCAAGTGTTCTACCATTGAGTCACAATCCCAGCTCCAGGCACAAACACAGGTCTTTCAGCTCTTTCTTGATGTGTAGAATTTCTCACCCATGCCTCTGCTGTCTTGATCTAAGTATCCATACATTTACTTCACACTGATACAGTGATTTGATGCACATACACAGTACCATTTACTGCAACAAAACAGCATGGTTTATAACTTAAATCCATTTTAAGCATTCAAGCTAATTAGAGTCATAAAGCTATAAGAATAGGGCCTTTTAATCCACTGGTATATTAACCTATTTAAGATGGTTGGGCTTTTTATACAAAAAATCCTGAAGTAGTCTGTTTCACTAGTATTAATGCAGATACCATTAGGAGCAGCACACTAGCTGAGCTGAATAAAGATGGCCAATTTAAAAGAAAATCAGAATTTATATAATACAGGACCTTTTAGATCACATCAGGTTGACTCCTTTGGAAAGCAACTGTGTAAGCCATGCAGCTCACAAAACATGACATGGATCATCCACATTCCACATGGCTTGTGAGGCCTCTGTTTGGCAGCAGAAGACCCTCAACACTGGCTCCCACAAAAGAGGATCCTGCAGTCCAATATTGGGATTAGAAAATTGTAGTAAACTATGGTGAAAGCAATTTTGAAGACAGATGCCTTCTGTTTGTTTCCAGAAAAAAGACAGTAAGGAAAATATGAGTGAAAAAGTCCTTTTCCATGAACTCCTATTTGTTTTTCTTTATGAGCATACCCTATTGTCGCGACCCCTTGCCCGCAAGGAAGACGCAACTCAGGAATCTTCTTTCAGCAGTTTATTCAGGCCCTTGATATTTCTTCATCTCCCTCTCGGATGCCCCTCCCAGCCTTAATAAAGCATCTCAAGCCCCAATGCAAAGCTGCCACGTGGAGATTTCTCATAGGGTGGTGAAAAATCATGTGCCAACTCTCCCAAATAAGGAGTTGTTTGTCACAGACCAGAGCGGAGCCAGCGCCATCTTGTAATGGCGACCATAGTCTGCAGAAACGGCAGAAGGGGCTCACCACAGTTCCCCCTTTCTGTTTACTTAAAACAATACAGGCGAGAGTAGAGGTCCTATCCCACTGTGCAGAAGTGGCTGCATAGTATGGCTCAGTCCTAAGGAGGGCCCTTCCCCAGATCTGAGGCCATATCAGCCGACGCCTTTTATCGTGGGGCGGGGCGTGGACGCGTCTAACCCGCATGCAATAGGACATGCTCTCCTTGAGGTCCACGTCAAGGATCACTCAAGTGCAGTGCCTTGCCTCGCATCCTGTATCGTGACGATGGTGGATGAAGGGGGATAGCTGAGGCTGAACTGTGGCTGTTTATAACGACAAACAAGTTGACAGCACCCTGAAAGAAAGGCACGGACTTTAAGGCGATAGAAAAGCACTAGTGTGGAAACCCATCTGCGTGCAATGGCAGTAAGACTGGCAGAGTGCAAGGGCTTTCCAACACTAAGAGAATGACAAGGAAAGTCATGTCGATCCCAGTGCAATGTTATAATAACTTGGGGTGTAACGACCATGTCAAAGGTTTACTGTTTAAGATGCGCAAGCCAGACTTGAGGCAAGTTGCCATTTTCTAAAACTGCAAGAGCTTGTATGATCATAGCCTTATTGTGAGCACTGCGGGCCTTAAGGCGACAGAGAAACCACAAACAGAGGAACATACCGAAGCAACACATTGCACAAAAAATGCCCACTCCCACCCATTCCTTAAAGAAGGAAAAGGCAGAGGATAGCCAACTGGTGAATTGACCCAAAGTCACTGGTTCGACACGGGTGCTATTCAGAACAGCAATCTGAGTTAGTTGAGACTGGATCAAGTTTTCTGCTTCCATGGACCAGGTTCTGGATAGATACTCTCCGATGATGCGGGAGGCATTTCTGGAATCATAAAATCTGACAGAGGTTATACATAAATGTGCACGTTGATCAATACAAACCAAATGTACTAGGTCAGACAATTCCTCAACTTGAGCTTGAAGCAGATCTATCCTTTGATTAGCAGCCAGAATCCCAGATAAAATGTGTTGATTAATTTTACTTTGAGATTCAAGTATGGTGGATGTTTGTTGAATAACCTGATTAATAGTGGCAGCAGTTTGTACTTGGCTGGCCATGGCTACTCCAGCTGTAACTGCTGCAGCAGCAGATACCGCCACAGCTGTCACTATAGCTGCCGTAATTCCAAAATCTCTATGGGCTCTAATCAGTTCAACAATAGGAAAGGACTCTGGATCCGCAGTAACCGGGATCGGGACAAAAGTTGGAATTTTCATAACCACTGCCATAGTCCAGGAGCCATTCCAACACTCAGATAAGTAGCAGGTAACATTAGAACAATTAAGCATTCCCTGTGATGTATCATTAGCCAAAATAAACAGGAACGGAGATTGGAGACAGACTGCTGCGGAAGGTAATGTAGCATTAGATAATTGTGAATTATTTGCAGAAATTTTAAGCCTCCTACCTCACTCCGAGTCTTGGGTACTGCCAGAAACATTAAACAGCCAACTTTGGACTCCTAATATTTCCCTGGGGAAACACAAGCACGGACTAGACTAGCCCAATCTGAGGGAGTCATGCAAAATCTAGTAAGTCCCTCCACCTGAGTGAGAGTGAAAGCGGCATCTATGCCATAAGTGCGGACAGATTCTGCCAAGGTTTTAACTCTCTTAAAGTCTAAAGGCTCATGATATCTTCCCCTGTTATTGTCCTGAAATACAGGGTATGCAAGTCCCATATCTGTATTAACTGTCCTCCAAACTTGTGCATGAAAAGATCTCCCGGAACCTTGGCTCCCCCCCACATACGGAGGTGGGGCAATCGGCACCATATCTTCTTCTAGATATTCTACCTCCTCCTCCTCAGAGTTTTGTTGACCGATGTTAACTCCCTTCCCCTTCTTACAGTAGGCCTGCGTGCCTTGTGTCTCCTTTTTCTTCTTTTTCATTTTTATCTTATGTAGTTGTTGTAACAATACATCAAGGTCCTCAGAACTCTCTGAGTCGCTTGTGTTCTCAGGCGTTCTGAATTTGGTCAAGTCTGGATAGAGCCTTCTCCTATTTTTATCTTCAGGCTCTTTTGCCTTCTCACTACTCTTACTCTTAATACTCTCTGCCACTTCACTACATGATCCTTCAGATTTTTCCTCATGCAGTTGCTCAAGAATAGCTTGACCCTCACTCACAGCTTCCTGGCATTTACCATCTGTTATACATCCTCTAACTAACTTCCAAAGTGGTATAATGCCACCCTGCAAGGTACCTTGCTCATGAGCGAAATCTAGATCTTTCCCTAATTTGTCCCAGCTGGGAACCGTAAGACTCCCTGAAAAAGCAAACCAAGGAGCCACTATATCAGCTTCTCTTAAAAACATATGCAAAGTACTCTGCTTTATACTAAGTCCTTTTGAATGTAACAACCCATCTAGGGCCAACAAAATTGGGCTTGAAGAAGCAACGCCCATAATGTTTTTAGAGCTATAAAGAAAGTGAAAGTACAAAAGTCCCCGCTCTCTTCCTTTTACAGGGGAGCGTTCGTTCTATGAATTCCCCGCTCTCTTCCTTTTACAGGGGAGTGTCCCTGTCGTCACAACAACAAAAGAAGCACAAAAAACAAAAGCAAAATGACACAACAAAAGAAACACAGAAAACAAAAGCGAAAGTAGAAGCGAAAGTACACAGTGCAGCTGCAATAAAATGTAATGCTCTCTCTTTCTTTACAGAGGAGCTGCCCCGCTTTGGTCGCGGATCCCACTTACCTGGGACTAACCGGTGCACCACCCCTGACTGCTGAAAGTTCTGGTTCCCGGGTCTCGGCACCACTTGTCGTGACCCCTTGCCCGCAAGGAAGACGCAACTCAGGAATCTTCTTTCAGCAGTTTATTCAGGCCCTTGATATTTCTTCATCTCCCTCTTGGATGCCCCTCCCAACCTTAATAAAGCATCTCAAGCCCCAATGCAAAGCTGCCACGTGGAGATTTCTCATATGGTGGTGAAAAATCATGTGCCAACTCTCCCAAATAAGGAGTTGTTTGTCACAGACCAGAGCGGAGCCAGCGCCATCTTGTAATGGTGACCATAGTCTGCAGAAACGGCAGAAGTGGCTCACCACACCCTATAGAAGAAAATAGAATTCTGACTGTGAGGGGAAATCTGGACCTTCAGTGATTGTTATAGAAGAATAGGAAATGTTGACACCAAGGGTATGCTATCAAATACTTAGCATAGGACTGCCTACTTCTTTGAGATAGGCTTTGTGGTAAATAGAAAATGCTGGTAAAATTTTTTCTTTTGGTTTCATGAAGCCTAGAGTTTTATTTGATGTTTGAGATCCATTGTGCTTTGAAATATAATCTTCTTAGCATCCCTGCCATAGGTTTATATGAAAGGTGATTTAGCGTACTGTGGTGGGCTAACATCCATTGCTTCTTTCCATGGGAAATATTTTGTACTAAAAAAAATAAATACTCTTTAATAGGGAATTTTATTCATCATTGAGTGGAGGCTTTCTTAAAATGATTTTATTCAAACACACCTTTTTTTAGAGAGAGAGAGAGAGAGAGAGATTTAATATTTTTTTTTTTAGTTTTTGGCGGACACAACATCTTTATTTGTATGTGGTGCTGAGGATCGAACCCAGCGCCATACGCATGCCAGGCGAGCATGCTACTGCTTGAGCCACATCCCCAGACCCCTCAAACACACCTTTTATTTAAAATATAGAAATGACTGGCTTACAAAGCCAGTTATGTAAAAAAAAATTCAGACACTTTAAAATGAAGTAAACAGATCACTCATATTAAATTTTCTACAAAAATATTTCAGTTACCATTATATTTAGAAAAATATAAAAGAATCAAATTATTTTACATACATAGAAAAGTTAACCTTAGATAAAACATATATACATTTATACATAGTGTTCTGGAGTGCACATGCACATACATATTCTAAAATATATATAAGATTTCAACGACTTGGAGAAAAATTCCAGGAAGTATCTAGTATTGATATTATTTAATAAACTTTCATGAATAAGTAATTACAAAATCGTGTCTAAACTTGTGAGTAATAGTTTCATATGTTATCTATATCCCAAGAAAATAAGTTTTCAGAGATTTATCAGAGGATAAATAATCTGTCATTCCTCACAGTATTATCATGCATTCACTACTTTTCTTATTTTTAGCATGGATTCTCTAGTACATTAAGACTTCTTTCTTCATTTGTATATTTAGTTTTCCACTTCTACCTATTTTGTTTTACTTTCTTAATCACTCTTTGTATTCTGTCTTTCTCTATCTCACTCAAAGAATAGATTTAAATGAGACAATATATTATTTTTTAATAAATGAATATATTTTAGTTGCTTCAAAAGTATTTGCTTTTTTTCATAATATGTTACACTTATTCTTAAGTATTACAAACTTCACAATGGAATATATAAAACATTTCAACATATATAAACATGCTTTTTTATTTTTGTATATAAATATTTTATTTCCTCTGAATTTGCTCACAATCTTTTATAACATAATTTTTACATTTTATTCTAATTTGTTATAAAATACAGCATAATGCATTGTAATTCATATTACCCAAATAGAGTACAATTTTTCATATCTCTTGTACACAACAGAGTCACACCATTCATGTCTTCATACATGTACTTAGGATAATGACATCCATCTCATTCCATCACTTTCCTATCCCCATGCTCCCTTTCTTCCCCTTCCTCCCCACTGCCTTATCTATAGTTTTTTCTATTCCTCCCATGCTTCTCCCTCCTTTCCATTACATATCAGAAATTTTATGTGAGAGAAAACATTCAGCATTTGGTTTGGGGGGATTGGCTTACTTCACTTAGCATAATATTCTTCAGCTCCATCCATTTACTTGCATATGCCATGATTTCATTCTCTTTAATGATGAGCATTATCCTATTTTGTATAAAAAGAACATGTTATTTATCAATTCATATACTGAAGGGCATCACAGCATACGACAAAAATGTAGCTACAACAATGTTTATAATAGCACAATTTAAAAAATGATTTTAACTATCAGATTATAAATGCTTTTTCTAAAAATCTAATATAAAGGTATAAAAACGCTACATGGTTTCTATTGAACATTGTGGATGTTGAAGGTGTTGAATATTTTCTTATATATTTATCATCAGAAATACTATTATTTCTACTAATAAAATGTTTCTAAAATGAAAATATTAAATGGAGAAGCCAATAAAGTAATAGCCTTGCCTCATAATGTATTAGGTGTAAGAATTTGTGAATATTATAGTATTTTTTAGGTGTAAAACCTTAGCTAGATTTCATTTGAATCTTAGCTTTTCTCACTTAGTAACTTTATAAACTATGATATATCACTTAACTCTGGGATTCTCAGTTTGCTTATCTGTCAATCATTAATAATTGCTCTCAGATTTTTCTGGAAAATTTGAACATGCCCAACATTGTTTTCTTTTTCTTTTTTAAAAATATTTAGTTATTTATTTTTTAGAGAGAGAGAGAGAGAGAGAATTTTAATTATAATTTTTTTTTTTTTTTTTTTTTAGTTTTTGGCGGACACAACATATTTGTTTGTATGTGGTGCTGAGGATCAAACCCAGGCTGCACACACTCCAGGAGAGTGCTCTACCTCTTGAGCCACATCCCCAGCCTGTTTTCTTTACTTATATGTTATAAAAGAATTTTTCAGAGTTCTCTAAAGTAAAGTAGCCCTGAAAAAAAGCAAGTGCTCTATACAATGTAGACATGCAGTGGTCATAACTTTTGAGATCAGAACTACATGAAGCTTGGTTTGTATACTCCATCAATTCAAATTTTGTAAATAAGGGACAAGACAATGTTTTTATACCATGAAGAAGACCTCATAGCAGGACAGGTACACACTACAGTCACTTATCTCCATGAAGTCCCAATATCACATCCACTTATCACATCCACCACATTTGCAAAAAGACATCTCATTACATCAAAACTGGTATATGAGATGTAACCTCACTAAAAGTCTCACGAACCACAAAAAAAATTTGGACACCATACATGGGAGGGAGGAAGCCAGGACCAGATCAAACAGAAACTGCTTGCATTAAGACCTGTAACCACCTTGGTGATGTAGCTGAACACAAAGAAAAACCAAAGCATGAGTATTGGGGTTTAGAGATAAGTGTGCAAAAGGCTTAATTGTTCTAAGGCAAGGAAGCAATGTAAACTATAATTGTAACTATGCAGTTATAAATCACAATTTTAAAAAAAAGGACAGAAAAACAGGCAGAAGTACCGAATTAAAGAAGAGGATAGAGTTTTTAACTCATAATAGAAGACTTGACAATCCTTACCAAAGGGGTGAATATGTCCAGAAATTTTCCTTTATGAAGGTAATTTGTGGAAGGAGTGAGTTTTTCGTTTCTGAAGAAAATTTTGGCAGAAAGTATAGGATAAGAGAAGGAATAGCAAAAGCACAAAAGTCACAGAAGGAAACTAAAGTCTAGTAAGATGTTCAGTTATAGGGTTGGGGATATAACTCAGTTGCTAGAGTGCTGGCCTCACATTCACAAGGCCCTGGGTTTAATCCCCAGTACCACCAAAAAAACGTTCAGTTACAAATTTTTATTGTGTTTATCATGATGTCATTTAGAATTATTATTAGTATTATTATTTAAATCAGGAATTGAACCCACAGGTGCTTAACTACTGACCCAAACCCCAGCTCTTTCTTTTCTTTTTTCTTTCTTTCTTTTCTTTTTTTTGAGACTTAATCTTGCAGAATTTCTGAGACTGGCTTTGAGCTTGCAATTCTCATGCCTTAGTCTCTAGAGCCAACCAAGATTACAGGCATTCGCCACCATGTCCAGCTTGGAATTTTTTTAAGTCATTTTATTTTTCTATATCAGGACTTCATCTGACAATGATTGTATTTTCTTTTGCTAATGTTTTGAATAGAATCTGTACCTTATACCACAAATAACCTAAAAACTCACTCTTTATGTAAATATGATATCATCTTGGCATGAGTGGAATGACTCTACAGTTCTTGAAGTGACTCCCCAAGTATTGTCAAGCATAATGTCAAATCTTTGATATTGTTCCATAAGAAATTTGGAAAAGAATGTGGCACATTAAATGTATATTCTAAAAAATTAAAAAGCCTTGAAAAATATGTTCCAGATGCTTGTGCTTTAATCCATTAGGAGTAATGTTTTAGACTGTATAGTTGAGAAAATAAATGTTGTTTAGAACCTCACATCTCAGTGATTTATTTAATCAATGTTTATTTCCCACTCTAAAAGGTCTAAAGTGAACAAAATCTAATGGTCAGGCAGGTCTACTGGGTGGCTTACATCTGAGATAGTTCTCAGAACTCTGGAGTTCCTGCATTTCATGGGTTTTATGAATCATTTTTCCTCTACAATTTGTTAGTATCACAAGAGTAGGTGTTTCCATCAAAAATATCCACCTTAGTCTCCCAGACTTTAGAAATCTTCACTTTGTGATGGTGTGCTGTGGGAGAGGCATTAGCTTTCAGAATCAGTTTCAGCCTTCAGCACACTTGTTTGTGCTACTTGCCATCTTGAAGTATTTTTCCAGCATAAAGTATGCTTAGACAGTTATTTTGTGTATGGAGAAAAACTTGAATTTTTATTTAACTTGCTTCTTGGCTGACTCATGTCTCTTAACCAGTGATGAATTTCTATTAATAATTTTACATGAATAATAAATGAAAAGACATATTTAATAGGATAAAATTATAAGTAACAATAGAATGAGCCATTATGACTTCATTAAGATTGCCAAATGAGAAAGAAAATTAATGTATTTTAAATATTTGTAATTTAAAATTATTGTACTTAAAATATAGCAAATACAGTAATTTTAAAACTGTTTCTATATCTTAATATATATGATTGAAACTTTATAACTTAAAGATTATTTTTTCAAACCTGAACTCAATGAATCACACCTCACCAGGTGCAAAACTCAAAAATGAAGGCAGAGAATTTGTATATTAAGAACAAGATTAAAAAATTAAAAAAAAAAAAATAGATGGCTATTATAAAACCTGGAAGATAGTGTTGAAAAGATTCTTCAGAATGAAAACAGAAGATTGGACAAGGAGAATAAATTTTCCTAACATGATTCTAAAATGAGAGAAATGAGATATGGAAAAGGGGAGGTAGAACATGAAAAAAATAAAATTCTCTACTGCTGAGTGGGAATGTGAATCTTCAAAGAGTTTAAAGTCTTTCCACAAAGTAAAAAGTGATCATGAATAAAGGTGCCAAACCCACAGTTGTCCCTGAGTTACCACCAGTCTCCCTGTCTAAAGACACAGGAGAAGTTGTTTCAAGTTTTTTGAGATAAGGTTTAAAACTAAACATCCAAGCCACTCAACCTTTCTTTAAACTAGGAGCTAAACATAAAGACCATGGTGTCTACACAGATTTATATCCTGTGATATGACTGTGTCTGTGTTTTAAATAATTTCATCCGTTGCTTTATGAATTTTTAAAAATGACTATATTCTGTAATGGAGTCCTTTGTAAATTACCTGATAAATGTTGAATAAGAAAAAGTTATCTACCATATCTAGAATATGGTGAAAGGCATTAAAGTTAATTAATATAGAGAACTAGAAGTAAAAGTGTCCCAGAAATGAATGTAAATTTGCTAGTTTACATTTAACTTCTGGATTCTTACCATGTACCCATAAAAATATAAGATTTGAAGAAAAATATGTTTTAAGACAGTATGTACTAGTCCTTTGTCTTGGCTAAGGGAAGTCAGACCTCGTAAGACCAACTCCATTCCTCTTTGATATAGCCCTAAATGCTGTGTGGTCCTGCACTGGCTTTGGCCTTGTTTTTCAGTTCTTACTGTCCTGTAGCACTTTTTGTTCTGACATTATTTAAATAGTGCTCTCATTCTGGGTGGTTCTACACATTCTGTATTATGAGCAACATGCACAGGGTAATCATTAATTATTGAAGAAATACTAAGAAAATTACTTCTAAAAATAGATAAAGAGAGCTAATTATTTTCTTTAACCATTTTAAGACCTAAATATAATTACTCAAAAACTTGTTCTTCATTTTTTTTTTTTTTTGATGTCACAGTGGAAAGACGTGAGAGAGACACATGGACAGACACAGGGGATGTATAAAATTTTCTGAGGTTAAACCTTGTTGTGCACACCTATTTCTCAAGTATTTGCTTAGAATTCTGACTTTTTTTCTCTAATATATTAAATCATTAAGATTTGGTAAATTAGAATGCTTATTAGTTTTGACTTTACATCAAAATTGATTCTGATATTTTCTTGCCAAGAATTTATTTATTTCATGATCCTCAGATTTTGGGGGCTTACTTAATATTCTTATCATCTCTCTCTTCTGCTTGCATTACTTAGAGACAGAATTGCTGTACTCTTTCATATGTATTTCTTAAGAGTGAAAACTTCAGAGTATTTGTTCGGGTATCAAAACTATTTTAAATTAATCTCATGGTAAAACAACTCTAAATACTCCTTTCTATGTTTTTACATTTTCAAATTGAGGTTTTCTTCAGAGCATATTTTACTGAATATTTGTGTTTTACAATAACAGACTCAGAAATTTCAGTCACTAAAAGCCATTTATTTACTGATATATGTACAATTTGGATTTTTAATTTTGTGCAGCTACAATAATATTTGATAATAGTATTTATGATGCTTTCATGAACAAAAGTATATTACAAAAATAGATGTATTTCACTATACCTTAATAAAAGTGGACATGTACATTTATCATTATTTAAATGTTTATTTTCACCTCTGGGTATATTTTACCAATATTATTATAAAATAAATCATATAACATTTATTACTTTATGTTTATTTCTTTGTACCATATTTATTTATTATGTTATTGTTCTATACATATTGCTGGTTAACACATTCTTTTTTTTAAAGGGAGAGTGAGAGAATTTTAATATTTATTTTTTAGTTTTCGGTGGACACAACATCTTTGTTTGTATGTGGTACTGAGGATGAAACCAAGGCCGCACACATGCCAGGCAAGTGCGCTACTGCTTGAGCCACATCCCCAGCCCCAGGTTAATACATTCTTAAAAAGAAAATGCTATTTAATAACCATAGCAATGGTATATTAAAGAGCTTTTTAAACTACTCTTTTAATACATATTTTCTTTTATCTTTCTAAAACATTCTAGAATCTGTAAATTTATAAATATACACATTGAGAAACAAGAGATCCTATGGCAATAAGTAATATACCAAAGTGTCAAAACCTGATAAGTTCAGTGCTAGAATTAACAGTTTTCCTGAAGTGCAGTTCAATGATGTCTCTAATGCAGTTAGTAAGCAAAACATTAAAATAACTGTAATTGAAATGATTCAGCAAACTATTTGGCATGACTATATATGTCCTCAATTTTAATCAAATACATATTAGATTTATTTATAATATATAGGTTAATTTATTCCTTTATGATCATTATCTCTTTTTTGAGAAATGACCTCTAGTAAACAGCCTCATTTGGCCTCAGGATGTGTGTGCAGTAAGAAAAAAAGTCTCAAGAGTTCTCTCTATTATATTCATAATATATTCACATATCCCCAAGGCCTTTCACATACTGGTCAGTCACCCACAGCAAGCAATTTGAAAGTTCATGAAGTTTTGCAATATAACATTGTTATCCTTTCAAGCAATTTCTAAGAATTCTGTGTGCTTTATTGAAAACATCAAGGAAAATGAATATATCTTTTTAAACCCAGAACTTGAAATGACACTGGACTCAAGAGATCGAGTTTATGAAGACAGGAGTTATGTGTTATGGCTTCTGTTTATCTGCAGAAGAGCTGTCAAGGTGAAAGGGGTTGTGTGAGAATGGCCTTAGGCCTGAGCCTAAGCAACTCCTGTAATGCCAGATTCATGGGACCCCAATAGACCTCCAGGAGCTGAATCTGATGCAATCACACAAGAGTGTTTATTGTAAGCTCAAGCCTGGACTCACAACCATTTCAGATACAGTGGTCCCAAAGAGTGAGTCTTGACCCTTAATTCAGTGAGGATTAATAGATTTTGGGGGACACTGTATGCATCACGACATCACACAGCCAATCATTTCACATCACAGAAAAGTCAAACAACAACTCTTAACATTGATTAGCACATTCATTGGCAGGAACAAGTTGTGTAAGGGTGATTGGTTAGTTCAAGTTGTGGATACATTTGAACTGATTGGTTTAGGCCATGAGAGGTTGCAAGAGTGTATATGATAAACTTGCCTAATCATTTTACCAATCAACAAAACTACTGGGAAGGTTACCTGGTGTTTCAGGTATTTTCTGTGTCTCATGCATTTTGTGGTAGCTAGGGGGTTGCTATGGGTCCTAACCTAGTGTAACTGAGTCAGGATCACTTGGCATGGAAGATCTCTCCAGTTATTCACAGACAAACAACTCAGCAGGGTGGGTATATGCCTAGGAGCACTCTGAGTTTTTCCATGGACAAGGGTAACTCCCCGCTTTGGACAGGCTTTGCTCTGATGTAGAGACAGGTTTCTCAAAAATTGAGTCACATCAGTTTCTCACTCCACTTAAAAAACTCAAGTTTGAAACCTGAGGTCATTATTAGAGGTCATTTATCACCAGGCACACCCACAGAGCCCTCTAATATGGCCTCAGACAAATTACTTCCCCTCATCCTGATAAAGTGAATAAAGCCTCTGCAGGCTTTCCTCTCCTGATAAGAGTGAAAGGTAAGAATATCAGGATGAAGACCACCAGACCAGATATTTCTGACCTCAGGGTAAATGAGAAATCTGGTGGCACCTGATAATTACAAGATGTGGTAAAAAAAAATAGTATAAAACTAGAGTGAATAAACAGGGATTCAGCCAGCCTAAACAAGTATGTACTCCAGCTGGAGAGCCTGATGAGGACCTACACTGATATCCCATCACTTGCCATCATTTTCCTATTCTCTGTGTGATCCTCACTGTTCTCAAACTCTACCACCTTGTCTGGGCCTTTGTGAGAGCTGCAACTTCTCCCTGTGACCCTCTCCTCAACTGGTCATCCACTCCCCACCAGAAAAAGCCTGTTTTAGTTTGGGACCTGATCACTGCTGTCTGAGTGAGTGTGCATCTGCAGGACATAAAGCCTAAGGCTTGAGAGTTTTGAACTTAGCATTCAGAGGAAATGTCTGTCACTAGCCTGTCATGATTAAATCTGTTTTGCAATGTTCAGAATTAATCTAAAATTTTTTTCTGGGAATTAATTAATCTAGAATTGCTTGGTGTTATTTGATTATCTCCACTGCAGTGCCTATCATTAAGGATTGTTGTTTTATTCATTAGGAACCTATAGAGTAAAGTTGTATTAAGAATTTGAGTGAATAAAGAATTGAAAGGGGCAGAAACACATGGACATTCTTTATTTCTCCCCTTGACTGCATATGTCACAAATTTGCTCCCTGGCAACATGTTGTTATTATTTTTAAAGTATTAAATTAAGGAATTTGTATCAATAAAGATTATTATTATCTTCAATTCTAAATGTTGACTTTACTTTTGGCATTATCTCTGTCCTCTGACTGTTATTGTTACTGGTGTTTACTGGTAATGAGGCCTTGCTTTCCCAATGCTGAAGTATAACACCAGAGAAGCATGTCAAGGCAAGTTTAGAGAGGAAAGTTGAAGCTTTATTAAAGGACAGCAGAAAAGACTTCTCCCTGGAGGAAGAGGGGGACCCAATGAAGTGGTACCCCCTTTCTCCACAGAAAAGTCCGCTTCACCATGGCTGATTTGGGGACTGTCAGCCAAAGAGTCTCTGCAAAAGAGTTCAATGTAGATAATCTTTCTATTTTTGTGTTGCCCTGTTTACTTCGCCAATGGCCAGGAAGATACCAGCACTCCAGGTGCTGCACACCCCCTTACTATTTTCACAAATATATCCAGTATAGTACTTTGAAGAAATGTGCAAACAAGGACTCTGGCCTTGAGATGGGCTTCACAGAGATGTCCACATTTTAAAGATAAGTTACAAATGGGCTCCATGATAACAGCTGGCAGAGGGAGAAAGAAAGGGAAGAAGTTCTCCTCTTCTCAAGTGTTGGCCTTGAAAGGTTAACTTGCCCAGAACAGTGAAAGAGAAAGCTGCTTTTATGTGAACTTCTGCAGACCGTGAACTTCTGAGCCCCTCTATTTACATGCTGGGTATAAAACTCTGAAACTCCCTGAACTTGGAGGGATTGATTAATAACAGCAAAAGCTGTGCTCTCTGAACCAGGCTGCAGCCAAATAAAACTTTTTCCTGCGATCTTCAGTGCCTTGCTTCATTTGTCCCTACAACAAACTGGGAAACAGCACTGGAGGGAGTTCTGTCACATGTGGTGAGTCAGGTTTTGCAAGAGAAAACACCAACTGGGCTGCTATCCCATACATCATTCCCACTTAGAGTAGCAATCTGATTCTGATTATCACCCCAAAGCCTCTCCCCAAAACAAGAGGCCTTTACATATAAGGGTCTGCTGACTGCCCCATGTCAGTCACATGTCATTTGGAAGCCAATGACAGATCCACATGACTCCACCATAGATCTTTTATCATACACCTGCACTCTACTGCTCCAGGCCCAGTTCCCAGCAGGCTCCAACTCAATGGCATCTCTGTTCTACACCATTTTCATGAATTCTAGTCAAAAAATGCACTATCTGGTTCAGTCATGATGAGCAACAGGAGATCCGATGGATCTCCAGTGCTTCCTGGTCATGAGAATTTCAAATATTACACTGTATTGGTCTAGACATCATTCAAGGATGAATAAGGTGGCACTGTGGGTCTCGATTCTTTCAGGAACCATTAAGGGGTGAGAAAACTCCTTTCAATGAATAATATATATGAGAGAGAGAGAGAGAAATATATATATATATATATATATATATATATATATATATATATATATATATTAAATACATGTAAAAGTAGCAATAGATATTCAAATCCAAATTCTTAATGGAACATATATCATTCAAAGATCACAAAAATATTCATTTGACTCTACATGGGGTTATGTATAAACTTGTTCAACTATGGAGCTCACCATTGGTTGAACTTTCAGTTTCCGTGGGGTTTTGGGGGAGTGATCTGTTCATGGAATTTGTATTTGCCAAAGTCAGAGTACACACATGAATGTACCTGTGATAGCAGGAAGGGCAATATATATGTATATAAAAATACATGTTCTGACCCAGCCTACAGAGAAAGGGAATCCATAAGTTATATATTTGTTAAATTTGACGATCCATGGAGAAGTATTAGAATGAAAATGTGACTAGTGTTATAACACATACCCTTGATAAAGCAAAAGGAAAATCAAAGTATACACAATTCCTCCTATGAACTGCCTGCATTTCTTTATTTTAGGTTTGCTTTTATGCATATGTTAGGATTAGTACTCAGAGTCTAGTAGGGTATGGGTTAGGGTCAGAGATTCAGTACTTCAAAGGGAAAATATTAAAATCAATCCAATGTGTATATGAACATGTGCTACACAAGATCACTTCCCACTGTCATCCAGAACAATGCCTTGACATTACCATCACCCCAAGTTATACACAATTAGAGGGAGAAGAAGAATATCTGTGAATACATACTGGAATGGAAAATGCTCAGCAGTTCACAACCTTGTAGGTGGCAGAGGAGATTACAGTGACTGAGCCTTTAATCTCTCCTACTCTTGGCTGTGCCCTTCCAAAACCTGATCTCAGGTAGTTTTTACTGAGTCTCTGGAAACAAAGAATTGAGAAAAAGAATGCATTAGTGGAAAGCTTTCCAGCACTCATCCTGGTGAATATATGAATAGACTGCTGCTTGCTTTGCAGATGGGCAACACCTACTATGTTCCTAAGTTCCTGAATTTTTCCTGAATTTTGGCCACTCTCCAGAAGGGGCTCGTGATTTTGTGTCCGAGATATGTACCAGCTCCAATCTCTGTGAAATGACCATTTCCGGGATTGTTGAAAGGAATGCCAAGCATCTCAGAAAACTCAGAAATCACTGTGACCGGTAAGGGTCTCAGTGGAGAAACCCTGCTTGGCTAGATAGCAACCTAAGTAGCATGATCAGGAGCTGTCAATGCCCTAGTGTTCATCTTGTGGAAAAGTCTGTCCCCGGGCTGTTTTCTTACCTATTGTTCAATTCCCCTTCATGACAGGAAGGTCTTCGCCTCAGACCATCCCTTTGTGAAGCCTCAAGAAAACAGTTTCAAAATGGAAATGAAGGGGCCTCACCTGTGACTCTTTGGTAAAGTGCTTTGTGAAGGGATGTGTCTGAATCAACCGCTTGGCACTGGGTGAGGCTGTGGATTAGATTCTCAGCACCCCATGAAACTAAATAAAGATCCCATATGTCCATCCAAAACTAAAATTACAGAAAAGAACAGTAATTTTGAATTAAGTCTCTCGCCTTATTCTGGTAAGGCTCCTGACCTCCATTTAGTTCGAAGGGATTCTTTGGTCAAATGAGGTGTTCCAAGCCCTGCAGTAGCTAGAATATAAGTGGTTGTGTTTTCTGCCTTGGACTTTGAATAGCTGGGATAACAGGTATACACCATATCATAACACATAAAGAATCTACCCCCAGCAGTCAGTAGGCTTCTAATTTGAGAAGTAGGGCAGTATTAAACAAATTCTTCTACTTAATCTCATCTAAAATTAGTCAAGTTCCCAATGAAGCTACAGAAACAAAATTTCTATCAACATTCTCTGTTGATAGAAATTTTTATTTGCCAAACTCAGTTGCAGTCATATCCTATGGAGTGATAGTCATATCCTATCACTAACTTTAGCATCCCAGATCAAGTATCTATTTCTCAAAGCCAGCTTCCCAGTTCCTTCTCTGCCTCAAGGCCTCCCATTCCCATGGGTGAGCCCACTGCCCCTTATCTAAGGCAGTGTACTCTCACTTCAGTAACTCCTCATGCTCTGTCTAGTGAGTGTCTCCTTCAATTATCTGTTCACAAAAAGAACCTTGAACTACAAACCTTGTCATTGCATCCATCTTGCAAGAAAATCTTTCATGATTAGAAGTTGAAAACAACTAGAAATAGAAGAAAGAAAAACAGCTGGATGATATGGTGTATACCTGTAATCCCAGCTATTCAAAGTCCAAGGCAGAAAACACATAAGTTCTAAACCACCCTGAACCCCTTGACCAGATTCTGTCTCAACATTTTTAAAAGGGTCAGGATTTAGTTCTGTTGTTGGGAGAATGCATGTCTAGCATATGTGAGACCATGAATGCAATTCTTGATACTGAAAAAAAAAGAAAAATAGAAACAACAACAAAATAAAGATCACACATGAGAAATTACTTTCTAATACATTAAATAATCAAAAAACAAAATATTTTCTTCCCAAAATGGAAAGAAGACAAATTTACATGCTTTCACTTGTTCTTTTTAACATATTAGAAATCCTGGCCAGATCAATCTGCAAGAAGTACAGGCAGAGGGCATGCCAAATGGAAAGGTAGAAGTATAAAAACCTCTGTTTATCAGCGAGATAAAGTTATATCTGGAGAATCTCAAGATTCCAAGAAAATAATCACCACAATGAATAAATTCAGCAAAGGTGCCAATACAAAACCCAACACACACAAAGTGTGTTTCTATACACTAATAATAAAAATATATATATGGAAAGAAAATCAAGAAAACAATTTCATCTGACAAGTAAAATAAAATGTAATACTAGACCCAATGTAATACCACCCAATCAAGTAGATCAAACGTGAAGACTATAAAACAAGCAATGAAACTTAGAATAACACCAAAAAGTGAAAGATATCAAATGATCATGGGCAGGAACACTTAAATTTGTTAACATATCAACATTATCCAAAGAAATCTACAGTTTCTGTTCCATCCCTAAAAAAATTCCTAACTTCTTTTTTTCATGAATACCATTTTAATTTCATATTTTTATTTACTCATATTCGTTTTACATTATAGTAGAGAATATTTTAATTTATTCATAAAAACATGGAATACATCTTATTCCAATTAAGATCCCAGTCTTGTTGTACATGATGCAGAGATTATTCATTGCAAAAATTTAAAATTCCAACCTAAAATGATAGCGAATGTGAAAACAACCAACTTCAGAAACATTTTGAACAGGAACAAAATTGGTGGTCTAACCTGTCATAATTTCAAAACTCCATGCTATAAAGTTACCAGTCATACAAACACAAAAGATAGAAATGTTGATTAATAAAACAGGGTAAGAAATTCAGAAATGAAAAAAAAATAAATTCTCAAGTGATTTCTGACAACAGCATTCCATGGAAATGGACAGTATTTTCCACAAATACTGTTGAGAAAACTGAATAGATAGCAACACATGAAACAAGGAAGTTGGGCCCTTATCTGACACCATGGACTAAAATTAACTCAACATAAATAGAGGACCTAAGTGTAAGATCTGAAATATAAAACTCATAACACACAATAGAAAAAGCCCATGACAAGGAATTTTGACAGAGACTTTTTGAACAGCACATCAAAACACAGGCACCAAAAGGAAGAAACAAACTGAACTACATCAACCCCAAAACTTTGATTCATCAATGGACACAGTCTTTAGTGAAAAGATGACTCACTAAATGTAAGAAAGCATTTGAAAATTATATTTGTGATTAGAATTTAAGATCTATGATATAAAGAACCCCTATATCTCAATAAGAAGAAAACAACAAATCAATATTAAAATGGGCAAAGGACTTGCACAGATATTTCTCCAAAGAAGATATGCAAATGGCTGAGAAGCACATGGGAAGATGTTCAATATCAATAATAAGTGGAGAAATCAAAATCAAAATCACAATGAGATCCAGCTTCAAACACATGATGAAACAGAAAGAAACAGAAAACAGAAAAATCCCTGATCGGCTCCCATTCTGCAGTCCAGGAACAAAGAGGCACATCCACCCACCACCACAACTAAAACAGAAAACACCAGTGCTGCTGAGAATGTGATGGAGCCAGAACCCTAGTGGGTTAGAATGCAAAGTAGTGCAGGCTCTATGGGAAACTGATTGGTGGTTCCCCAAATTATCAAAAGGATCATTCAAATGACCCTTCAATTCTATTTCTTTTGAAGAGATATTTATATGCTTTTAATTACTACAGGATTATTTATTATACTCAAGGGTACATTGAGGAAGAATATTTTTATTTTTAGCTGTGCATTATAGTTATACATAAGCATGGAATATAGTTTGTTCCAAGTCAGTCTCGAGAACTTGCCCTTTCCCTCCCTTCCTCCCTGACCCAGTTTCCTTTCTTCTTCTATACTGGTCTTCCATCCATGTATTTATAATTTTCTTAACTCGTGCTTTACAGATATACATAAAGATAAAACTCACTGTGGTCTCTTCATATATGTATATAGGATAGTATGGTCAATTTTATTCTACAATTTTCCCCTTTTCCTATCCCAAGGAAGAATTTTTTTTTTTTTTTTTTTTTTTTTTTTTTACGTGTAGCACATGATGAAGTATTATTTGGTCTAAAAAACAAAGAAAATCCTGGCTGATAGTAGAGTAGGGATGGACCTTGAGAATACAGACTGTACAATCCTACTTATATGAAGTACAGTACACAGAGTAATTAAAATAATACAGAAAGGAGAATGGTGACTTCTTAGAGCATGAGGGAAATTGATGATTACTGTCTAACAAATGAGCTTCAAATTTGCAAGATGAGAAAAGTTCTGTGGCTGCATGCTGGTTTCCAAAGAATGGAAAAATAAGTGTAATGGACACCACTGATGTGCCTTCCCAAATAGCTGACATGGCAAAACTTTGCTGTGAATATTTGAAAATGTATATAAAATTAAACTCATTCTGCTTATTTCCACACAAATAAAAACCGAGTAAATTCTCCACTAGTAGAAACTTATCAGAAGGAAGTTCTCTATGAGTAGAAATGAGAAAGGATCATTCAGGTTGAAAGGATGAATCACTCACTTGGTCATGCTAAGAAAAAAAGAATACAATGAGGGTAGCTCCACAGGAAAATTTAAAATAAGTATCATTGTACAATCAGTTCTTAACTCCTCTCCTAATCTGACTGAGGTGCGGTGGTGTAATAATTATAGAGCTTGTG
This sequence comes from Marmota flaviventris, assembly GCF_047511675.1. Classification (NCBI taxonomy): domain Eukaryota; kingdom Metazoa; phylum Chordata; class Mammalia; order Rodentia; family Sciuridae; genus Marmota; species Marmota flaviventris. The sequence continues at coordinate 328,729 of NW_027288415.1, read as the reverse complement.
ATGTTGCCAGAGCATGCACACCATGAGGCCAGTCATGTGCACGTATGGGCCAAGGACACCACCAAGCTGGGAGGGCTCTGTGGAGACTTGTGCTTAGGGTCTCTGTCTTTGTCTTGGCAGAGGGAAAAATGCAAGGGAGGATGCAACAGGTGGACAAACAAACAACTCTCTCAACAATTGTCCTTGGATCTGTGAAACTCCTGGCAGTTTCCTTCCAGAGTCAGTCCCTTTGAATCACAATGGCCATACCTTACATCTTGGAGGAAAAGCTCCCCCCACCACTCCTGAGGGACCATCCCTGATCAGCTCCCATCCACCAGCCCAGGATCCAAGAGGCACATCCACCCACCACCACAACTAATGTAGACAGATGTCAGATAAGAATGAGAACGCAGAAATCATTGTTGGAGCTCCAGATCAACAGGAACAAGCATCAGTGCACCTGGGAAAGGCTTGCCATCACCAATGTGTTCCTGCCATCCCCTTTAGCCACAGATGCACACAGGCCACCCAGCCACAGAGACCTGTGAACACCTCTTGCTGAGGCACGTGCATGTAAAGATGCACACTCATTACAACCCCTTCCACCACAGATATCATTAAAACACCTCACATTTAGAAACAGGTGCATGACCCACAACTCACTGCCATCCCACCAAAAACACAGATGCATAAATCACCTTTATCCCTGCTTTCCCTGAATACACACACCACCACTTCCTTTCTAAAAAATATATATACATGCCCACAAATACACATGCCTGTTATCACCCAGGTACTGACGGACATGCAATTATACTGTATACTTTTCCAAATGCAGGCTTATACATTCCTGTATACTCTACACTTCCTGAAGGCATGCACATGATATAACCAAACACTGAGTATGCATGCACACAGAAATACAACATACAACCCCCCTACACACACACAAAATAAACCCTATTTGTTACCAGAAGTCACATAAACAAAACCCTAAGTACTCTGGAAAATCTCACACACTTGATCCTCTCATCAGAAATACAATATACACAAAAATCTCTTTGAACTTCTCCAAGATTGAGTGGAACCAGAAATACCCTGATTACAAAAATGTAACATTCTTAACCCTAAATGACACAGGTACAACCACCAACATACACACATAAACATGAGTCCATATTCCCAGAATCACTTGATACGCAAACACCAACTCCCAATAACACATAAAGTTTCCCAACCCTCTCCAAATGTACACAACAATGATGTCACCTACAATCTACTCATTGTCATTTCCCAAATACATACATAACACATGTGTGGCCTTAATACACATATTTTACCCTGCACTCTAATGTCACACCCTTCCCTAAAAAAAATTAAATTAAATTAAAAAATCAATATTTTGTGAATATCAAAAAGTATTCACCAAAATACTCCATTCAAACACTCTTCTTAATAATTATTCACAAGTCCCACCATGTCATAATAACCCATATACACTGTCAGTACCTAATCCTCCTAACTTGTATTCCCATATAAATATAACTTCTATATTACCTCAGTGGAAACACACACTACCCATCTACTGTTTGAGAATGAATACTCAGCCATCACACTTCCTAAATACATTTACAGTCCTAGATTATACAAGTCTGGGAACACACGTGTCTATCTGAATCTACAAATCCACAGTACTCCCACAAACCGAAAGTACATGCAGCCACTCTCTCACTATTAAAGGGCACAGAACTCACTATTAATGTACAAAACTGCTCATACTTTCTGATATACTCAGTCAACAGCACACAACACTGTGGAGCTCTGAAAATCCTCAATAGCATAAACTTCCTATCTTCCAGATGCCTGACTGTAAACCCAGAGTTCCTCATGCCCAAATTAAAACAAATACACACCAAAATCCAAACAATTCCAATCAATAACCTTCCTTACAAAGTCTCATACATATTCCAGTCGCCTCCAAGAAACACTTAAAATAGATATGAAGTAGGACTGAAGAGGCTGGATACCAGAGGGATTTTCAGAAAGCAGGTTTATTGGCTGTTGCCAACCAGTCCAGAGTGTGGCTCATGCCTGAAACATTCTATGGACAGATAATTTCAAAATATTTTGACTTTTATGTCCCATGGGGGAAAAGGGCTTGAAGATTCACTTGACAAGTGTTTTTCATTCCATTCTCTAGGCCAGACAGAGTTTTCACACGTATTTACCAAAAAAAAAAAAAAAAAAAAAAAAATCTGGCATTTACAAGAAAGAGGAAGCTACCAACCACAGTAATCTTTGCATACTTGCTGCTGATCTGACAAGAGAAGAAGCTTAATTATGGCAAGGGTCTTTTGGTTGAGAGTATCTGGTGTGCTTCAGATACACATACCTTCAGACCACACATCTTCAGACCACACATCAATCAGTATCACCCAAAAAGCAATCACAAAAACACTCCCTCAGTAACTAAATGGAGCAAACAAATTACTTATTAACATGACAACAATTTGTATTCTCAAATGAAAACATATACAATCACCTCTGTGTTGCAAACATGCACATACACAGAATGACTCAGAATATGAAGTTCAACAACAAATCTCAGATGTACAGACACTACTAACTCCTCCTACATACTCACAAAGGACACCCCTACATTCCCAAGAATAATATGATCACCTCAAAGCCCTAAACAAGAAAATACACAGCAGTCCACTTGAGACATTATCAACAGAATCTATACATATATATGTGCCACATATACATTATTCTAAACACCCCAACATACCCCATGATTCCATTCTCTCCAAATCTCTGAACACCAAAGATTATGTCCCTAAATTCTGACCTAGACATCATGAACATACACATACATTCTAAAATCTGAAAATGCACAGATCCAACACATAATATTAAGAAAACATCCTACCTCCTCTCAAATGCATTCACAATAGTCATGTTCACAATAGTCCACAATGCCAACAACACCTACAGACGCACCACTAAAACCCTAAACACATGTCCTGCCAGAAAGGTACTCAGCCAACACTGACCAAAGAAATCACTCAGAAAATATTTACACACGACAACCAAACAGTCCACATAGGAGAATTTATGGTGTCTTGTTTCATATCCTTTCCATACCTATACACATGAAACACATGAAAGCACAAAGTCCTGGTGCTAGAGGGACATAGAGGGACAAGTTCTTGTGTTCTCTCTCTCTCTCTCTCTCTCTCTCTCTCTCTCTCTCACACACACACACACACACACACACATACAGAACATTACATACATAATCTGAACACTGACACACCCAGTTCAAGGATATTATCTTGTGGGCCCTGCACACAGAGGTAGAGGGGTGAAGATGCAGATTTCAGGCACATACCTTGTTGTTGAAAATGTAAGAAAATATAAAAGTGCAAAGGAGAGAGCACATTCCCTCCTATAAAACTGAAAGGTACTTGCCAGCCACTCAATAACTGCTCAATATAGAGAAAAACTCTTCAAATAATAAGAGAGTACTCTCAGATAATGCTTCTGGAGATGAAGGTACTCTGGGACATTTAAGGGTTTCTAAAAGAGAGAATCACCCCTAATAGATTCTTTGGAGTATCCACCATCAGCCCAGATGGATGTCTTCTAGCTGGAAAGCCAGACCATTGTGCAATGTGTGTTCCCATGCCAGGGCTGGGCTTGTTCACCTGGGCTCCCCCCTAAGCCACATCAGCTCCAATTTCTGAATGGGGTCTGCAGTGTTTTCACACAAGAGGCCTTTGGCATCCTTACATGCCCAAATTCTAACCTGAAGATATTACTGGCATGTTTGTTGCTCAAAAAATTAGTGAGTAAATTGTCAGCTTTTCTGTGTTACATTCAGACAGAAGAGGTGAATCTGGTTAGAGGAAGGTCTGGGGCCTCTTATATTTTGGACAGCAGCTGTCCTAATCACTTTCCAAACCTGTGATAATATACCTGAGATCACCACATTCAAAGGAGCAGAGATTTATTTTGGCTCATGATTTCAGAGATTAGAGTCCATGGTCACTCTTACCTCTGGACCTGTAGCAAAGCAGAACATCTGGCCAAGAGTGTATAGCATAGGAAAACTGATCACCTCATGGCTGCTAGGAAGCAGAGAGAGACAGAGACAGAAGTGCATTAGGGTCCCAGTACCCCATCAGTGGCACATCCTCAATGAGGTAATTTTCATCAAATGGGCCCCACTTTCCACAAGCTTCCAACACCTCCCAATAATGAATTCAGCTGGGAACCAGATGTTTAGGAGGTGAGCCTTTGAGGAACACCAAATGTTAATGCCAGAACATCTATCCCTTGTCCCCAAAAGCTCATGTCTGTCTCACAGCAATAAATAATTAAAAATAAATAAATAAACAAGCATTTGGACTCCAAGAGTCCACAAATATCAACAGTGCATTCTCAATAGTTTTTTTCCAAAGTCTCTTCTGAGACTCAAGGGAACACAGTGATGCTGAACCCTGAATTGAACGTTTTTTTTTTTTTCTGCAATTCTCTTCTTTTTAATTCATGAGTATAGCTTTCTTTTCTCCCCACACCCTCAACCCTATCTTAATGACTAATCATAGAGTCAGTTAAAAGCACTAAAGTCAGTTAAAAGGGCCCTTGCACTGGGCACTCCACCTTACTATGTCACAGGAAATGTCCAAATTAAAAGGTATTGGCAGAAGTGTACAGAAGACACTGACTAGGAGGGAAACCAGACACACACACCTTCAGAATTGCAAGCATATAAAAAAATCACATTATTTTAGATTCACAGGTCTGGGATGTGTCAGGGTTCACTGGACCCAGATATAACCCACAGAATCCAAACTTCTTTAAATAACAGTTTTTTAAAAGAGAGAGAGAGAGACAGAGAGAGAGAGAGAGAATTTTCTAATATTTATTTATTAGTTTTGGGCAGACACAACATCTTTATTTTTATGTGGTGCTGAGGATCGAACCTAGTGCTGCACACGTGCCAGGCGAACGCGCTACCACTTGAGCCACATCCCCAGTTCCTTAGTGACATTTTTAAATATATTTTTTAGTTGTCTATGAGTATTTATTGATTTATATATGGTTCTAAGAATTTACCCCTGTGCCTTACACATGCCAAGCAAGCTCTCTACCACTGAGCCATGACCCCAGACCCCTCTAAAGGACAGTCTGTCAACACTAGTAAACTGTGCTTGTGTCCACCTGCCCAAGACTGAGAGAACAATTCCACATAACACACTGTATACACTTTCACTCAGCAGTACTAAGCAAGATGAAACCAGGAGCTACCATTCATCTCTGAAATGCTGAATTGTTGCCAATGAAGCCTTTTCCTCTCCCTCCTCTCTGCCTCTTCAGTTGCTGACTTTCATGAGTGGAATCAAAGCAGCAGAATCAAACCTTTTGTAGCTGCATTGGCTGCAATCCTCATTAATAATCAAAAAGAAAGTTAACACATTTCAAAGATACAACTACGTGGGGGAAACACAATTAGCCCCAAAGGGAAGAAGAGGACAGTAGTAAGGAGGAAACTGAAAAAGCACAGCAGGGCACATGTTAAGTCTAGTGCTCCATTAAGTCTAGTGCTCCAGGTGGGAAACTAGGGCACCTGGTGGTGTGATATGGGTCCCCTAGAGCTTCAGCCTCCTTACCCTCCAGCCTGGTCTGATGTGGGACCACTCCCTAGAGCTTCTGTGCTCACTCACTTTCACTTACCTGAGCAGGTGTTCATAGGCCTGCCACTGCTCACCTACTGAGCTCTCCACCACAACACTGGCTCCACTCTCATAGTTTGATAAATCACTGTTTCTGGGGTTACTGGGTTGCACTCTGAATGTGATAGGCACATCCTGGTCGCCAGCCTTTCCTCTGAAGTATGAATGCAAACCTTCACAACTCCTCAACTCTTCAGTCTGTAAGCCTGATAACCAGCATCACATGGACAATACCAAGGTCAGCTGGGAATGAGGACAGTAGCCAGACCCACCTAGACCATGGCCTCTGTGAGCCCAAATGATGTTAGTTACACAGCAAAATGAATCTGGACATAGGATTCTGAGGCTGCCTTTTGCAAGCAGGGCACCCTGATAATCTCTCCACAAGTCATTGAGCCTGCTAAGGGTGGTGTGCTTCCCATTCCTGAGATGCCTGAAGGTGGCTTCTGTGTAATGGAACTAATCTCTTTACCAACCACACCATCCTTGGCCCCAACATTACCAAGTTTTCTTTTCTGGAAAACCTGCAAGTATTTTAAATCCTTCTACCCTGGCTTTTACTCCTGAGCCCCATGGTATATCAGGCTGAAAGCAGCTAGAAATACCCAGGCCATATCTCAAATGCTGTACTGCCTTGAATATTCCCTGCTGGATAAATTAGTCTGTGTTTTAGTTGCCTTTTACATCACTGTGACCAAAAAAATCTAACAACAATTAGAGCAGGACAAGTTTATGTAGCTCATAGTTTCAGGTCTCACTCCACTGACCCCCAACTCCATAGCTCTGGGGCCAAGGTGAGGCAGAACATAGTGGGGGAAGTGTAGGGAGTGGGAAAGCAGCTCAGCATACGGCAATGAGGAAGCAGAGAGAGAACTCTGCACACCAGGGACAAACTATGAACCCCAAAGGCATGCCCCCTCTGATTGACTACTTCTAGTTCTACCCTACTTGCTACAGTTACCATCCAGTTAGTCCATACCAGTGGATTAATGCACTCATTAGGATTAAGCTCTCAAAACCCAATCATTTCACCTCAAAACTTTCCTGCATTGTCTTACACCTGAGCATTCCAGACATCTCATATCTAAAGTATGACCGTCTCTTACCTTTAAATAAGCCACCCATGAATTCTAAGGACATGTGCAATGTAGGCCAATTCTTTTTTTTAAAGAGAGAGAGAGTGAGAGAGAGAGAGCAGAGAATTTTTTAATATTTATTTATTTTTCGGCAGACACAACATCTTTGTTTGTAGGTGGTGCTGAGGATTGAACCCGGGCCTCCCGCATGCCAGGCGAGTGCGCTACCGCTTGAGCCACATCCCCAGCCCTCTGTAGGCCAGGTCAGGTGCAAAAGAAAATAGAAAGGGGACACACACCCTCCAGGGACTCGGGTGGAAACGGAAATGAAGGGTTCCATTAGCTTCGGTATGCGGCTCCTCTCCCCCACCCACCCCCATTTTCTATTCTTTGTAAGAAATTATGATCCCCCCAACATGAAGCCCCTTGCAGCACAGAGGTCAGCCTGGAGAGGGGTCCTGGTCCCTCCAGTCTGTCAACCCTGTGCTTTGGGCAAAATGGGCACCTGGGTCCAGGTCAGCCTTCCCAGGCCTGATGCCCTGATTCACGTCTCTGTCCCCAGCCCAATTCCACCCCTCCTGAAATGAATCGGTTCATTACTAACTATCTCTGAGCTTGGAGGGGACCCAACGGCACTGTCACTGCTGTCCCTGTGTGACAATGATCAGGACCCACCTGCACAACCCTTGGAAGGACAGGAGTGAGGACATCATGTTGGTCCCACCCCATACACGGAGCACCCTGTGTGGGCCAGGCTGTGTGCCAGGTGCGGAGGGGACAGTCAGGAGCCCGACCGTCAGGCGAGAGTCCCGGCTTTGGAGAAAATGGACAAGAATCAACAGCGTGGATACCTTAAAAGGAGACTTTCTAAAATATTCTGTTTTTAGTTGTAGTCAGACACAATACCTCTATTCTACTTATTTATTTTTATGTGGTACTTAGACTTGAACCCAGGGCATTGCATGTGCTAGACGAGCACTCTACCATGGAGCCATTACCCATCATGAGGCTTCAAGTGCCCCCATAACTCAGCCCGGCCCTGTGGGATGACCTGCCCAGTTCCCTGGCAGAGTGGCCCATAACCCCCTGGAGTCCATGGATTGACTATGTTTATTTATTGGGATTTGGAGAAATATACCTGGTCCCCAGAGGCCTCGGGATGCGGGGACATGATTTTGAAACACAGGTCGTTGGAGGGAAGGAGAATTATAAGGCAGAGTCGCAGCTCAACTCTCCCAGAGAGCAGGAGGGATGCCACTGTCATTAATGACCAGAGTCAATGTGGTGTCACAGGAGCCACATGGAGAAGTCCCGAGCAGAGGCTGGCAAGGTCCCCAACCCCAGTTCCATGTCCCCAGCAGGCTGACTCCACACCAGCCCTTGGAACTCACTGTTCCCTCTGCCTGGTCCTCTGTTCCCTGCAGCCCTGACACCAGGCTCTTCTCCTGATGGGGTCAGTGCTGAGACCAAGCAGCGTGTCCTCCTGGAGGGCTGTCCCCTCCGCCCTCCTGACGCTGTCCCCTTCTCATAGAAGTCTTGTCACCACCCCATCGCTGAACATAAGTGTGGACTTGGCTACTGTTTCCTCCCCAGAGAATGGAAGGCTTTGTCCCTCTCTGTCACCTCTGTGTTCCCAATGCTGAGCTTCAGGCAGGCACACAGTAGGAGCGCAGGGCACACAGTGTTTGTTGAATGAGTGAGTGAGCGGGGTCACCGAGGGCTGTGGCGATCCCTGGCTCCTGTTCTCCCCTCTTCTTCTGTGGTCAACCCCAGAAAATGTGCAGGCCACTCTCAGGACATACGGGGACACTGAGGTTCCGCGTGTCCTGAGGCCACACTGTGTCTGGTGGCAGGGCAGAAACCAGGACCCAAGTGGAAGAGCGGAGACAAGAGGAATTTAGAGTCCCACCCTCTGCTCTGGACCTGGGCTCTGTCCCATCACTTGGCCTCTCAGAGACTCGATTCCCTCCTCTGTAGAATGGGGACAGTGCCATCAGACCTGGGGAACACACAGTAGGTGCTCACCAAACGGTGCCACAGGCCAGACCCACCTTGAGCGCTAAGTTGTTCGTCGTTTGTAGCCTGTCATTCCCCCTGACCACAGGTGCCCAGAGAGATCGCCTCCCAGAGAGCAGGCCCCTCAGAGGCACTGGTCACCCGAGGCAGGCAAGCCAACGGGGGTCCTGACGGTGACCCTGAGCTCTCTGTCATTTCTCCTGCGATGGAGGCTCCTCCATCTGTAAAATGGGACAGCCAGGGCTGGGGTCACCTTGCAAACCCCGGGGTGGGCGGGGAAGATGGTTGGGGACGGCATAGCGGGCGGATGAGAGAGGAGAGAAGGTGGATGGCTGAGTGGACAAATGGGTGGGTAGACGGATGGATGGGTGGATGGACAGACAGATGGACTGATGGATGGCCAGATGGACGGGGGTGAGTGGGTGAAGTAGTGGGTGTGTGACTGGGTCCATGTGGGTGGGGTGAAAGGGTGGACCTGGGGACGGACAGGAGGACAGCTGAGGGGCGGTGGCTGGGTCTGCATGGTGGTGAGTGGGACTGGGTGACCTGGGGGTGGGCGCATGAAGGCGGCAGTGAGTTCCCCCCAAGACTGTCTCTCCCTCGCACAGCAGTGGCCCCATTTTTCAGAAGAGTAAATCAAGGCCAGTGAGGGAGTATGCTGTCGAGGGTCCCCACAGGGCCAGAAAGGAACCCAGGCCGCCAGGGCCCCTGTCCCCAGCAGTCAGTCCCCAACTCTGGTCACACCCACCCCTGGGGAAGCCAAGGTCCCGTCCGTGGTACTGCAGCAGGGACGAAATGGGCCCAGAAAAGCCAACCGGGCTGAGGCTGGGGTACACACATGGCCTCCTCGCACATCGCGGAGGTCCTGCCTTGGCTGGTGGGGACCACCCGTCCCTGCCAGGAGCTCCCCATCCCCTGTTAGGCTCATTCTGTGAGGCGACCCAGGGCCTGGGAGAGCCCTGGGCACCAGATCCTGGCGCAGAACCCAGAGCGGAGATGGGAGGCAGGGAGGCCGGGAGGCCCTCGCTCACCTGCTGGGAGTTTTCCCTTTTAAATAAACAGACCTGCGGCTGGCCGGCCAGTTCTCTCCCGTTTTTCAGAGCAACACTTATGTACTGATGGCTGTGCATTGTCATGTGAACGGGAGCTGGAATCCTCCTTGGCACAGTGATGGGGGAGGAAGGTCAGTAGACGAAGGATCACACTCAAAAACTGAGAATCACCTTTGTTTTGTATTCACCCATGATGAGAACCAATCACCACCACAGAGAAGGGGAGAAAACAAAAGGTCAGGTCTCTCCCTGGCAACATGAATCCACACAACTGACAGTCGTTTACTGAGTGACTCCTATGTGCCAGGCAAAACTAAGCACCTACTATGTGCTGGGCTCTCAAGTTACAGAGGCGAGCAGAACCACATCCCTGACCCAGCCCTGTCCCCAGAAGAGACCCTTGTTCGCTGCCCCTTGCTTTACCTTCCCAGAAATGAGCTAGGTGATCTCTGCCTCAGCCTCCTGAGGAGCTGGGATTACAGGTGGAGGCCACACGCATGGGCTGATTGTCATTTGTGTGTCTGTTTCCCCCACACCAAGGTCATAATCGTCTTCAGGAGTCACCTATACCTTATGCACCTCTTCCCATGTCCAGCACAGGGACTGGTGTGAGGTAGGTATGTGATAGACATTCTACCAATGAATCAGTGGACGGTGGATCAGTGGACAGTGAATCAGTGGATGGTAAAACAGTGGATGGTGAATCAGTGGATGGTGAATCAGTGGATGGTGAATCAGTGGATGGTGAATCAGTGGACGGTGAATCAGTGGATGGAGGGGTGGCTGAGGCTTGTCTTTCCACCCCTGTCCTATGCTGCACCAAACTCTCCTTCATCGTCCATCCAGGGTTTCACTGCTGAACAGTTAGGGCACATTTCAAGGCTCTAAATGCTTTCACTCAGATAATACCTGGCAGGACTATAGGCAGAAGACTTCAGGATGCAACTTGAGTCCTTTAAACACATGATCAATTTCTGCACAGCAATATGGTAAGGAAGTCTAGAAGTCCCCCCAAAAAGCTAAATTCAAATTATCATATGAATAAATAATAAAAATAGGAACTTTCCCCCTCAAAAAATTATTTTTCACAGATGTTCACTGAAAAGGGGGAAATAATCCAAAAGTTCAAAAACAATCAAATGGATAAACAATTGTGGTATATCCATACAATGGAATATTACTCAACCATGAATATGAATGAAGTACTAACATGATTAGGTTAAACCTTGAAAACATTATGCTAAGTGAAATAGACCACACACATGAGGTCAGATATGACATGATTCCATTTCTGCAAAATATACAAGAATTGGTGCGGGCTGCCGGGCTGCCCCGAGCCGGCGGGGAGCCAGTCCGCTCCAGGCGGCGGGCAGCGGGAGCGAGGGAGCGGACATGGACTTCGACTCGTACCAGCACTATTTCTACGACTATGACTGCGGGGAGGATTTCTACCGCTCCACGGCGCCCAGCGAGGACTTCTGGAAGAAATTCGAGCTGGTGCTGTCGCCCCCCACGTCGCCGCCCTGGGGCTCTGGTCCCGGCGCCGGCGACCCAGCCCCTGGGATTGGCCCCCCGGAGCCGTGGCCTGGAGGGGGGGCTGGGGACGAGGCGGAATCTCGGGGTCACTCTAAAGCTTCGGGAAGGAACTACGCTTCCATCATCCGCCGTGACTGCATGTGGAGCGGCTTCTCTGCCCGGGAAAGGCTGGAGAGAGCGGTGAGCGACCGGCTCACCCCCGGCGCACCCCGGGGGAACCCGCCCAAGGCGCCCGCCATCACGGACTGCACTCCCAGCCTTGAAGCCGGCAACCCGGCGCCCGCCACCCCCTGTCAGCTGGGCGAACCCAAGACCCAGGCCTGCTCTGGGTCCGAGAGCCCAAGCGACTCGGAGAGTGAAGAAATTGATGTTGTGACAGTGGAGAAGACACAGTCTCTGGGTATACGGAAGCCAGTCACCATCATGGTGAGAGCAGATCCTTTGGATCCCTGCATGAGACACCCCCACATCTCCATCCATCAGCAACAGCACAACTATGCTGCCCGTTTTCCTCCTGAAAGTTGCTCCCAAGAAGAGGTCCAGAGAGGGGTCCCCAAGAAGAGACTCTGGAGAGAGAAGCCCCCCGAGGAGAAGGAGGATGAGGAGGATGAAGAGATTGTGAGTCCCCCGCCTGTGGAAAGTGAGACTCCTCAGTCCTGCCACCCCAAACCTGTCAGTTCTGCTACTGAGGATGTGACCAAGAGGAAGAACCATAATTTCTTGGAGCGCAAATGACGGAATGCCCTCCGCTCTAGGTTCTTAGCCCTGAGGGACCAGGTACCCACCCTGGCCAGCTGCTCGAAGGCCCCCAAAGTAGTGATCCTGAGCAAGGCCTTGGAATACTTGCAAGCCCTGGTGGGCGCTGAGAAGAGGATGGCTACAGAGAAAAGGCAGCTGCGGTGCCGGCAGCAGCAACTGCAGAAAAGAATTGCGTACCTCAGTGGCTACAAACTGACCAAAAGCCTGACTCTTCTGTCTTACAAAGACAGTGTATTTTTTAACCTCCCTTTCCCCTTTAGTAATTTGCACATTTTGGTTACGGTGGGACAGTCTGAACAGTAGATCCCAGAATGCATTGCAGCCAGTGCACACACAATAAGGGCTTGCATTCTTGGAAACTTTGAAACAGCTCTCCCTCTTTCCTGACTCATGGGAGTGCTGTGTCCTCTCTGGCGCCTTTGGCTTCTCAGCAGGCAGCTGACTGAGGAGCCTTGGGGTCAGCCTAGCCCACTAGCTCTGAAGAAAAGGCTGACAGATGCTATGCAACAGGTGGTGGATGTTGGGGGTGGGGGGATCCAGCCTGCATGAAATCTCACACTCTGCAGGAGCTTTACGCTAGGAAAGGATGCTCCCGCTGGTGTCTCTGGGGGTGATGCAAGGACAGCTGGGCCTGGATGCTCTCCCTGAGGCTCCTTTTTCCAGGAGACACACGAGCTGTCTTGGGTGAAGGCAAGCTCACAGACTTGAACAACATGGACCATTACCTCACTGTCAGACACTTTACAGTACCTAAAGAGTGCAAACCTTTAGTTTATATTATGATGTTAGGGGACACCTGTCTACTTACTCTGAATGCTGCGACCTTGAGAACATTGAAAAAGCTTGGCCTCAGATTCTTTGTCTTAGAGCCCTTTGGACCCTCTCCTCTGAAGGAGGGACCTTTCTGTCCTTACTTAAAGGACATTTTTTTGACTCATTCTGCTTTTGTTATGCAATGGGCTCTACAGTACCCTTTCCCACAGGTCAAAATATTTCCTCCAAGAAACAGGAAAATGGATCCTGGCTTGGGGCCTGGGAAAGGCTTGGAGTCCTGGCCCATGAACTTGTTCCCTGCCCAGGTGTTTTCCAAGGGGCATTTGAGGCCCATCATGGGATCTTTTCTCAAGGCAGGTGTAAGGCACCTCAGAAGGAAGCACTCTGTAACTCTTCCTCTTTCTACCTACCTGCCTCTCATCTCAATCCTTGACTCCATTTGAAGTTCTACTGGAACTGTGCAAACCTGTCCTTCTCATGCAACTCCAAGGAGCTTGCTGGCTCTGTAGCCACCAACCTGGTTCCCTGCTAGTCTGACATGAGTCAGATCCTTTTCCCAGAATCTGGGCCTTACTGAGGTTCTGAGAGCCATTAGGACTCATCCAGTGCTCCAGAAGGTGGACTTATTTCTTGGTGGATCTTAAAAGCGCCTGCAGGAGCTCTGTTTAACCAACCATAATGGATTTTGCCCCAGCTGGACTCTCTAGCTCTAAGTGGAATCCAGGTGCAGCCTCCAATCTGGGAAAGACACCCAACCCAGCAAATGTCATGTGGGCAAGCACAGGAACCCCTAAGCCTGTCCTGGAAGAAGGATCAGCCTCTCTGCTGCCCAGGACAGCAGGTGCCTTCTGGCTCTGGGTTTGGAATTGGGGAGGGGGGAAGGAAAGCACAGTTTGAGGCTCTGTAAAACCAGCTGCTATTTCCAAACCCACTGTCCACAATGGTTTCTTTCTGAGTTTGCTTCCTGGCCTCAGAATCCCAGTGGAAATTTTGGAACTAGCCACTCTACCTTGTGGAGCAGGATTTTCAGGAGCCAGCTGACTTCTGGAATTGTCTTAGGAGGACAGGTGGGGAGGGGAGTAGTTTACTAATGTCTCACCTTGATGGCTCGTGTTTTATAAGCTGCTTCTGGGTATTATGCTGGGGTGAGTCTTTTTTTTATATACTGTATTTTTGTATGCATTTTGCAAAGTGGTGTTAACTGTTTTTGTACAAGGAAAAAAAAAACCTCCTGGGCAATTCTGTTGCAACGGTCTGATTTTATTTTGAAAGGCAAGTTTACCTGAAATTTTGTGTTTAGTTGTGATTACTGATTGCCTGATTTTAAACTGTTGCCTTCTGGGACATCTTCTAATAAAAGATTTCTCAAAAAAAAAATATATATATATACACAAAAATTGGGAAATCCAGAGAGAAATAACATAGATCAGAGGTTGCCAGGGCCGAGCGCCACAGTTTTGGAACTTGATAGAGGCAGTGTTTGCATCACTCTGTGAATGTGATAAAACACTATTTTAATTCTGTATTATGTGAATTTTATCTTATTTTTTTAAAGTCCTTAAGCAACAAAGCAACGATGCACCCAGCTCATTCCCTCCCTGCTTCCTGCTGGGTGTGGCCTGGCTGACAGAAAGCTGGGCGGGACATGGTCCTGAGCAGCCGTACCAGTTGTTAAGTGGCCATAAAGCCTGGTTCCAAGGAAGGAGCTGCCTCCAGAGGGCAGGTCTGAGCAGGACCCAAATGTCAGAGAGGAAGAGGAGGGAGACAAGGAGAGAGAAAGTAGAGGAGAAAAAGAAAAGGAAGGGGTCCTGGAGGACCTGTGAATCCTGAGGACACCCCACTAACCAACACATTAGTAGGAATTAGGAAAAGAAAGCAGAAAATCAGTGCTGTCCTCCCAGGTGACAATCCATCCCACAGGCCGACTGAGGTCCAGCTGTGGGCCTTTGGGTGGGTTCTGGGAGAAGGAGGCCACCTCCCTGGCCCTGCATGGGGAGCCCCACATTCCTAGGGACTGTCTGGGGTGAGCGAGGGCATCCCATGCTGGGCCTGGGCAATACCTCCTCCTCTGAGTCCCCTCTGCCTCTGGAAAACTGTGTTCTGTAGAGGAGTATAGAGACGTCTCCAGAAGTCTGCCAAACAGGAAGTGCAGACAGATCCCCGTTCCCCAAGAGTAGGGATGTTCTTGGCAACTTCTTGGTCAGATAAGTGTAGCAGAAGGGACGCTGTGAGGTGAGGTCACACAAGAGCGCACAGCTGGGGTCCTCCCCTGAGACAGTCCTGGGAACACAGCCACCATGTTGTGAGGAAGCCCAGACCACACGCAGAGGCCACCCGTGAGCCTCTGCCCCCACAGCAGCTGCCAGGGTCAACTCCCGGGCTGCAAGTGAACCAGGCCCCAGAACCTCCCACTCCTACTCATGGGGCCACCCTAGAGGTGCCTCGCGAGACAGAGGAGCCTGTGGCAACTCACAGATCCCCGAGAAAAATTAACACATAAAATCATGAAAAATCACTGAATATGTTTAAGATAATTAATTTAAACATGAATCACATTTTTAAGTTGCTGACTTTGGGGACATGTGTCTATAACCTCATGACAGACAACTGGGTGGATGGGCAGTTCTCAAAGGGCCTCCCCCCTATCCCAAGGTGAATGCTCCATCCTTTATGGGCTGAATCAGGTCCCTCCAACTGCCACCAAACCCTGTGTTGAAGTCCTGACCCCAGTACCCCCGAATGCGACTGTGTTTGGAGTTTTCAAAGAGGTGACTGAGGTAATGTGAGGTCATTGAGGACAGCATGGCAGGTTCTTCTATGAAGAGCGGATCTAAAAAGCAGAAACAGCAAGGGATAAGATGGCTTTCTACAAGCCAAGGAGAGAGGCTTCCCAAGACGCCCACCCTGATGGCTCTTGGCCTTGGGCTTGCAGCCCCCAGAACCAGGAGGACATAGATCCCCATTGCTCCAGCCACCCGGCCTGGGGTGCTCTGTTACAGCAGCGCTCGCAGACTCATACAGCCCCGGGAGGCAATTTCCTGGTGGAAGACACAGTGTGAAGGTTGGTGCCTCAGTGGGCCCTCAGTCTGTCACCCAGCCAGGGGTGGATCCTCCCGACCTCATGGGGGTGACCCCACTGTGAGACCTGAGTGCAGCAAGAGTCACCCTGAGGTGGTTCCCCAGAACCAAACCCCAGGCTGCCTCCGGGGCAGACATTGCCAGTCCACCCCAGAGCACTCCACCAGCCCCACCTTGTTCTCCAGCTGGGCACCTTCTGGGTGGACCAACAGGGGACAGATTTCCCTGGGCTCAGCTCAGAAGGGCCTGTCTAAGGCGGATTGAGTCATGCTTGGGGGGTCTTTAGCCTCCCTGGGGGTTACCTTTGCAGACACTGGCCCAGGAGGTCCCCAAGATGAACTTGCCAGCCACACTGTCACCTGCAATGTGTTACGTAGAGAAGTGTCCTAGTGTGACTGGACCCAAGGCCGGGGGGGACAACAGGGGGAAAAATACTGATAATTATCCCAAAATAAATAGATAAATAAAACTGTCCCACCCACATGACACTCAGTCATCGGCTCAAGAGAGTTTAGCAAAACCCAGATCTGGGGTCTGAGGGACCCCATTCTACCCACTGTTGTCACCCTGAAGTTGACAGCAAACAGCCAAGCCAGCTGTATGTCCACAGGGCCTGTTAGGTGGCCCTAGAGAAGGCCCAGGCGCAGCTCTTCTGTTAGTCTCCCGGGTGACCTTCTTAAGTCCCAGTGTCATCAGCACCCCCTGGAATCTGGAGGTGCAGAGGTGGTGCTGTGGGCCTCCTTTCAGACCCTCAGTGATGTCAGCTCATTCCTGCCGCAGGGCCTTTGCACAGGCGGCTCCCCTGGCCTTCACGTTGAGACTTCTAATGCTGCCTGTGGTCTTCACCCTCCAGCCTCCTTTCTGACCGGGCTGCCCTCCTCCCCTACCCTTACGGCTCCTCTTCACTTCCTCAGGGTCACTTATTGAACCTCCCAATTTGACTTCCATGGTGTTTCCTTAGCTCACTGTAGGGCCTCCCACTCAATAGAGAGCCAGCAGGGTCCAAGATGGTGCTGCACTATTCCCCAGGGCTCCAGTGCTGACCACAGACCTAGCATGTAGGTGCTCAATAAAAGGACTGCTGGGTGAACTCACTGATGGGCAGAGTCAGTGCTCGGGTCTCTGTGCTGTTGGTAAAGGAGTGAGTGACCATAAGGTGTGTAGAAAGGTCAGTCTCATGTCTGGCACATGAGCTGGCACTGACCACTTGCCCAACCCAAGGCCTGACCCAGAAGGAACTTTCACAGTTACTTATTGAGTTGTCTTGCTGCTTGTCCTGTGTAGACCACAGAGTAGGCTCCGCACAACCGAGAACTGCCAAGTGGACACAGCCCTGACACACCCACAGGGACACAGGGGACAACGACGGCCAGAGGCCTCCAGGGTGGTCTGATATGAGGAAAGCAAGGCTCAGAGAGAGTAATATGCTGCCCCAAGGCCACACAGCACTCTAAGGCAGGCTTGCACAGGACTGGGAGTTCTGGTCTTCATCCCCCTGTGGTGGCCATGTGTCCCCAAAAAGATTCCTTCCCTTGTGGCCCTTGCTACATGGCCATAAAGGGTCTGGGGGTGCCAGCAGGGTTGGAGAGGTCAGAGACACCCCTGTCCCTAACCCCAGACCTCGAGCCTGCCTCATGGTGATCTGAGGTGGCCGCTTGGTGGCACTGTGGAGTCACCACTGACTGGCAGCCACCCCGGGGACCCCAGTCCAGTCCAGCTTGACAGAGAGGCCTCAGGGGGTGCTCTGTGCTGACCTTATTCCAGACTAGGAGGGGGAGGCGTAGAGAGGGGCTGGCCAGCCCTGCCTGAGCCGCTCAACTGATCTGGGAGGAAGGAAGCAGTTTACTGAGCACCTACTGTGCACCATGCTGGGAACCGCCCCCACCACTGGGACAAGGGAGCGGAGGCTGACTCCACGCAGGGGGAGATCTACTCTGGCTCCCAGGTGGAGGCTGGCTCCTCTGCTTCAGCCAAATGCCAGGGAGGCCACGCAGAGGGCTGTGGCAAGGGGCAGCGGCCAGCCCAGAGCCCCTGGTGCGTGGGGCGGGGAGGCCAGGGGACGGAGCCCTTCAGGGCATGCTCCCAGCAGTCATTAATTCACCCAGGCTTCATCAAGGTCAGGACCAAGGCACAAGTCTCCCTGGAGACACAGGAGAGGTGATAAGAAGGATCCTGGGGGCAGAGACAGTCACCAAGACGACACAGCGGGCCATCTCAGTCCCATGCTGTCCACAAGCCCCAGACTCGGACACCAGTGAGGACCCACCTCACAGGGGTGAGGACAGCACCCGGCCAGGACGTCCTGCTGCAAGGGACGTTTCTGCCCAGAGGGGACCGGCCGGTCCCCCTGCCCCACCCCTGGCCAGACCCCCTAGGCCAGCAGGGACGGCTGGGCAGGGTGGGGGCCCCGGGGCCCAAGGGGAGGCAGGGTGCAGAGGGTGTCCACCGCTCCCAGAGCCCAGCAGCCCCTATGCTCATGGGACCAGGGGACATGGTGACATAGTACTGTCACCAGGGAGGGTGACATGGAAAGGGACAGGCAGCACGAGGGCCCTGGCAGAAGAGAACAAGGGACAGAGAACAAAGCTGGGGCCCAGGGCTCAGGAGAGGGTACGGCGGAGCCCAGAAACAGAGGCCTGAGAGCACAGAGCTAGGACCAAGGACCCGGAGGACACAGGACGGGCAGGGAAGGCAGGAGGCGCTCCTGGAGGAATGTTGGGGAGGGAAAGGCCAGAGGCCAACAGGGGAGCCTGGAGGGAGGTAGGGGGAGGGACAGCGGAGGCCACAAGCAGGGAAGGAAGGGGTGCCAGGGCCAGAGGTGGAGGCCAGGGCTCTGCAGGGTCCCAGGAAACTTGGGGACAGGGTCCTCCTGTCCTGGGGACCCTACGTAGCCTGGACACCTGCAGACAGGAGCCTCCATCCACCCTAGTTCCCACACAGAGTCCACTTCCCAGCAGGGGCCTGGCCCAGGACTCAGGGGCCCAGAGCAAAGGCGGAGGCTGGCCTCCCTGGAACCCTGGAGGCCTCTGGTTCCCAGGCTCAGCAGGCCCCGGGCATCTGCATGAAGCCTCCCCCTGGGGGATGCTAATGCTCTGCTCTTCCTGGCTCCTGGAGGTGATTTGCATACATTTGCATACCCCTGGGGAATTAGGCCCATGGGCCTGGGGGCATCTGGGCTCCCTGTCTCCCAGGGGCTCTTAGGGCTGCAGCCATATCCTGGGGGTGACCTGGCAGGCAGTTTGATCTGAAAAGATAGACTGTGTGTCCCCCACCCAGAGGCCACTGTTCACCCCAGGTCTGGGCTAGTGGGGGGAGATCTCAAAAACCAGGGTCTGACCTTTCTCATCCTTCCGCAGCTTCTAGAATCTCAGAATAAAGGCCAAAATTGTCCTGTAATCACAAGACCAACCCCCACCAGTCCCTGGTACCCGCTCTCTCTCCATCTCCACCCACCACCCACAGTTGAACTTCTTCCTCAGAGGGCCCACCCAGCAGGCTTCTGGTCACCACAGGACCCTTGCACATGCTACTCCCAGCGGCCGCCTTGTGCTTCCCTCCTCCTGTTCACTCCCTTACAGATGGTTCATCCTTTGGATTCTGGGGAGAGTGCCACATCCTGGGGAAACCCTCCCTGTCCTGTCTGGCCTCGTGCTCCATTAGGCCTCAGCTTCCTGGTGAGGGAGAAATCATCACGATGATTTGGAGGAGCTCATGCCCACTTCTCCCCCACCAGACTGTCAGACTTCACTCCTCTCCTCACTGCCCTCCTGGGTCCTGCCCAGTACCCAGGGGTCTGAGGCAGTTAGAATGGACAGATGGATGGGTGGAAGGACAGATGGACAGATGGTAGATGGGTACACAGGTGGACGGATGGATGGACAGATGGGTGGATGGACAGATGGGTGGATGGACTGATGGGTGGGTGGGTGAGTGCACATGAGGACCATGGCCAACGACTCAGGCAGTGCCCAGATGTTCAGATCCCATCAGCTGGGAACCAGCCCACGTTACTGTACATGAGCCTCATCCTGGTGATTCCCTGAGGCCGAGGCATGGGATCCTGTCACCTACAGATGAGGAGGAGACTCCAGGGAGACTCCAGAGTCCAGGCCATGTGGTGAGGACTTGGCAGACTGGGAGGCCACCTCAGCACCGTGGGGCCAGTCCCCAGCCACCTGTGCACATCCCCAGGACCCTCTGGGCAGTGAGCTCATGGTGTGCACACAGCCTCGGCCTCGCTGGGCCACACTCCTGCCTGTGTGCACCACCCTGGCCTTCACTACTCGTAAGCACACACACACACACACACCAGCACCCAGACTCTCGCTCAGTCATTCACCAACATCTCACCTGCACCCGCTCTCTGTGGCCTCTGGGCCAGGAACAGACAGGGCAGGCTCTGCCAGCCCCTCAGACTCTCTCTGGGGGACATACACCTGACTGCCACCCACACGAACATCGGTTCCCTGGAGCAAAACTTTCTGCTCACACGAGAGTGAACAGATGGGCCAGGTGCAGTGTCGCACACCTGGCATTCCAGCAGCTCAGGAGGCTGAGGCAAGAAGATGGCGAATTTAAAGCCAGCCTCAGCCACAGAAAAGTGGGAAGCAGCTCAGTGTGACCCTGTCTCTAAATAAAACACAAACCAATGCTGGGGATGGGGCTCCGTGGTTGAGGGCTCCTAGGTCCAATGCCCCATCCTGTCCCGACCGGCAGGACACATCAACGTGGGCAGCGAACCTAGGTGGGGAGGAATGAAGGCACAAGAGACACGAAGGATGACAGCAAGACAGGAGTTCTGATCAAGCTGCAAACTTTTATTGTTCACACAGGGGTATTTATGCTGGGGATGGGGAAGCTCTCTAATCAGCAATTGCTGGATGTGGATGGTAAAACTGCCAGCTGCAAGATGTCTGATGATCCTGATAACCACAGGATGTTCCAGGGAGATAGGTAGCTGCAGGATGTCTACTAGGCAGGATGTCTCCCAGGGGGCTGTTTCTTGCAAATGTCAGGCTATTCTTTGAAGGAGAATTTCCTTCTAGCCCCTGACATTTCCCCCTTTCTTATATAAAATGTTTGACCATACCTTACCGGCCATGTTTTTACGGGGTGATAGAGGCTCTGTTCCTCTAGGAGGCCTTAGAATATCTCCTGATCCTAGCAAGCGTCTTCACTGGGAGATTTTGTGGCCTTGGCATGTTTTTGGAGGAGACGGCTTTGAGGGGGGAGCATGCCAACCGCCATCACCAGAGCGTGTCACTCAGAGGTCTTGGGTTTTGGGATCCATGGATCCATCCTCCTGTAGTCCTTCCTGCACCCTCCATTATTATGGCCTAAAGTCTTCACTCCATGGGTGCATCCTCCCCCAAGCGGAGGAGCCCATGGAAGAGCGATAACTTAACCCTTATGGCAAGGGCAGAAGATGGTTGGTCAGAGCTATTACTTACACTTTTATATAAGAAAGAGAGATCTGTGGGAATGTAAACTTAAGAAATAAGCCTGTGAGAAGGGTAGAACATCCTTTTAAATGTTGGCAGCACGGTCTTCCATCTCTAGATTGCTGGGAGCCATTAGCCAAGTAGGTATGACAATTTCCTTGCCAGCGTACCCCATGTTGCTTAGTGGAAGGACTCGTGGAAATAAGACATTTTGCAGTGACATTGCATATAAGGTGACCTTGCTAGGACCAGGGCGGATCTGGGTTTAGGGCGTTCCCCGTTTAGGATAATCCGGGTTTAGGGTGGTTCCAGGTTTAAGGTTATTCCTGCTGGGAATAGGGCGTATCCTGCTGCCTGAGTTCCCCTTGAATCCTCACGGAATTCAGACAGAAGCCCAGTGGGGGTAGATTTGGGCAGAGAACGTGGATTTCCCCAGAACATGATTGTAGACGGCTGGTGTGAGTTCGGGAATAAAGAGTTGCTGTTTGAATCTACAAGCTGTGTGGTGGCTTGTGATTTTGTGCCCAGCCAGACTGCGGCACCAGATGATGATAGTGCACCTGTATGGGCTTAGAGGCCAAAATATTAATCTGTTCTTTAATAAATTTTACCAGCCTGTTTATAATGCAGGGTCCTATGGACACCATTAAAAGTAAACCCAACAAAGGGCCTAATAGGGGAAGAAGGTAGGGTAGAAATCCATTAAGCCCAGTCCAGAGGGGATTTTCAAATAGTTCCCTTCGTCTCTTTTCTAGATCTTCTTGAAGCTGCTTAATTTTAGTGTGTACTATGCCTGATTTATTGGCATAAAATCAGCATTGTTCCCCTAAGGCCAAGCAAATACCACCGGTCCAATTTGCTGGAAGCCAGGGGAAGGCCGAGTTTCCTCCACACATAAAAACTGTGCCATTGTGGGGACGAAGAGATGGGGTGGGTGAGGAATAATTTTGTACTGTTGAGCAATTTCCAAAGGAAGTAACTCCAACGTCAATATCATAGGTATTATTCTGCATCGTGCCTAAAAGACATGATGTAAAAGTGCCTATAGGCTGTACTTTAAAAGGAAATCTGGGTTGGCATGTATTATCATTGTCTATTAAAGAATTAATAGGAACTGCCATAGGCATGATTGCTCCTGTTGTCATGCAGAGCCAGCAATCACTAGCAAGTGTGGGGTTGGAATTATTAAGCAAGAAGGGAGTTTGGGAGGGAACAAACCTTATTGACCCTGGGTTTGTCCTGGGGGAGGTCAGGGCCAGGGGCTGGCCCCAAAAGGAGTTTCCCGAAGAGGGAAGAAATAGGCTGTCCAAGGGCATTTGTCTTAGATCTACACTCATTGGCCCAGTGACGACCTTTACCAACTCTAGGGCAAAGGGTGGCTGGGGGCGGTTTAGCCCCTGTTGGAGAACATGTTGTCCCTAGGCTTTGTTTGCCTGTCGGACACTCACGTGCAAAATGGCCAGGTTGTTTAAGTAAAGCAAGTACATGAGCCAGGATTGTGAAAGGCCTTGGTAAAGGCAGCACCTATGGTGAGACCCATGGCATGGGCTGCACCCACCCGGGCACAGAGTCTAATAAAGTCAGAAAGTTCCCCTTTATCCTTATGTGGTAGAAGAACATCCTGACATGCCGGGTTGGCGTTTTCAAAGGCAAGATGTTTCACAAAGGTGCTTTCGCTTGGTCCAAGCAAGCGTTCCGCGGCTAGGTTAAGCCAGGCAACAAAGTCGCCATAAGGCTCGTCAGGCCCTTGTCGGATTTTTGCCAGGGAAGTGGTAGCCGAGTCCTTTTGAGGGAGGCATCTCCAAGCATGTAAGCCAGCCTTCTGAATCTGCGCCAAAAGTCCAGCAGGGAAACGCGCCTGTTTAGGGTTAGTGTCAAAAGGCGCATTGCCCACTAGCTTAACATAAGTCCAGGATTTAGAGGAGGCCTTAGTTAAATTTTTTTGAGCAGTTTCCCAACAGTGCTCTTTGAAATCTGCATTCCATAACAGGAAGTCTCCGGCACTGAGGGTAGCTCGGACTAAAAATTTCCAATCATTGGGAGTAAGCCATTGTGCGCTGTGGCTTTCAAATAAAGCCAATGTGTAAGGTGCAGTGGGGCCATAGTGAGCACAAGCCTTTTTAAGTTTTTCAAGAAAATGCAGGCTTAATTTTTTGTAGACACTCTGGGTTCCTTCCTGCCTAGGGGTGAACTCCTCATCCTCTGAGTCCTGATCTTCCTCTTGCCATTCCCCAGCTTCCTCCCCTTGATCTGTTTCCCCTGCTTTCTCCTCTTGATCCTCCTCTTTGTCCTCAGCCTGGGTGGGCTTTTCTATCTGACTGTGGGTGACTGGGAAGGCGAGAACAGGCCGATGGCGTGGCTTAACCTTTGTGTTAGACTGCCTTGGGCCAGCTCGGGTTGATTCTGTGCCTAAGGCTAATAAGCGGAGTTCAGAGTCAAGGGATCTTAATTCTTTCAAAAGTTGGATCTGTTCCCATCTATGTTGGAGAGACTCGCGCAAGGGAGCCAGGTTAGGCAAGGGAAGTGGAGAAAAAATATCTGAGGGGGCAGTTGGCCCCTGAAGGGCCAGAGCACAAAAGGCAGGAGGGATATAGGAGGGAGGTGGATGTGTAAGTCCTATAGGCTGTGGCAGGGTCCTGAGAGGTGGCGGGTCTTCTGAATGGTAGCCAGCTGCTTCCTTCTCCAAGGTAGCCTCCTCCCCAGGGGTCAATGTGTCTCCGGGATTTAAAACTGGATAAAGGCAGTTGGTAGCTGTTAGAGCCTTATTCATTAGGGTGGGATTTTGAGGGGGACCAGGAAGGTTCCCAGGGTCCTGGGGAGACTGAGAAGGATCTATGTCTATACTAACTGAAAGGCATGCTGAGGGGGGGACGAGAGGGACGAGAGGTCATTTGCACAGCCTCTTCCCCAATCCTGACAAGTTTTAAGGTACCATTGTCAAAGGGTGAACTTTTAAGAATTTCATTAATTAAGTTCCAGTAAGAAAAGGTGGGAACAGGCACGTTTTCTGGGCCAAAGGATTCATAATAATCTTTTAAACAGTCTCCTACTCTAAGCCATCTTTCACCATCAATGGTCCCTTTAAGGGGAAACCACCGACACAATTCTCCTATGTATGAAAAGAATAATTTTAAGTCCTTTTTCTTAGCATGTGCCCCCCATGTCTTGAGGTCCTCCTTGAGGCCTGACAAAAACAAATCATGTAACGAAACTGCTTGTCCCATGGTGGGTCACTCACCGTGCGTCATCCCCACTCTCCTCCTGGATCTGTCTCTCAGTCGTGTCTGCCGAGGCGATTGCGAGCTCTGCTTGGCCAAGTCTCCCCGGAGGACGGCGTTCCTTCTCAGTCAAAGGCTCAAGCCCCAATCGTTGGGCGCCAAATGTCCCGACCGGCAGGACACATCAACGTGGGCGGTGAACCTAGGTGGGGAGGAATGAAGGGACAAGAGACACGGAGGATGACAGCAAGACAGGAGTTCTGATCAAGCTGCAAACTTTTATTATTCACACAGGGGTATTTATATGCTGGGGATGGGGAAGCTCTCTAATCAGCAATTGCTGGATGTGGATGGTAAAACTGCCAGCTGCAAGATGTCTGATGATCCTGATAACCACAGGATGTTCCAGGGAGATAGGTAGCTGCAGGATGTCTACTAGGCAGGATGTCTCCCAGGGGGCTGTTTCTTGTAAATGTCAGGCTATTCTTTGAAGGAGAATTTCCTTCTAGACCCTGACACAATACCTCCCACAAAAAAGAAAATGAATTAACAGAGAAGAGTTCACACTGATCCTCCCTGAAGTTCCCCACCCCACTCCACCCACAACATCCAAAAATGGCCTTAATAGTCATTGCAGCCACATTGATGCAGCACCTACTATGTGCTAGGGACTGCTGTGCATAAAAAAACCCCATGAGACACACCAGTACCTCCATTTAAGAAAGAAAATGAGGCACAGAGAGATTGATTAACTTACCCATGATCACACAGCTCAAAAGAGGCCCAGCAGGGTTTTAAACCCGGGCCATTTGGTTTTACTCCAGACCCCTCAGACCAAAGATGCAGTAAGTGGGAGGAGAACATCAGACAAATGATCCACCTATGGCAGGAGGAGACTTGGGTGAGTGGAGCCTTTCGTGAAACAGACAGTGTCCCCCCTCGGGGGCTGCCTCACCTGGTCCTGAGAGGCCCGCTCAGCCTGGGGGAGAAGAGAGCCCCCTGCAAGCCTGTTGGTTTAAGAGAATGTTCACTTACCTGAGCTGCAACATCCCCATTGCTCTGAACTGAGGAGGCGGGGCCATGTCCTGTCAGAGATCCTTAGAGGTGACCTCATTTTAAGGAAAAAAGCCTGTGTCCAATTTTCCGAGATTGATTAAGTCAGGGGCCAGCACAGGCAGCCAGCAGAGGGGACACCATTGTAGAGATGACCCAGAGCAGGGTCCAGGGACCTGGGGCACGGCCTGGGCATGGCCTGGTGGCTCCCAGCTGACATCCTCCCTGCCCGGGAGCTCCTGGAAACTGCCTTCATGGTGATTTTCAGGTGCATACGTGGGAGACCCTGCTTGCTCCAGCCTCAGGGTAGGACAGGGAAGATTTCAGGCCTCATTAGACTATGGGCATGAGCAGGATGGTGGCTGGGAGGGGAAGACATCAAGGGCCTTCATCTCACAGCAGTTTATGCATTGTTTGTTGAGCCCCTACCATGCATCATATGGATGTAGCTGGAAAGTGGATTTTTAGCATGTGTAACGGACCTGAGGCAGCAATGGGCTTGGTCCATTTGAGGCTGTGTGGGGAGTTGAGGCTGGCCTGAGCCAGGATGTGCCTGGGGATAGCTGCACCAGATGAGGCAGTTTGGGAACTGATTGACTTCTTTCCCTTGTGCTCCACCTGTCAAACAAGCAAGGCACAGAGATGAAGCTCTTTCACATGACAGATGAAGAGTCTGAAGGTCAGAGTGGTAAAGGCATTTCCAGGTCCCGAAGGTAATACATGGCAGAGCTGGAATTCTCACCCAGGTCTGCCTCTACAGCAGTTTACCTGTCCCTTCTAGCATGACTTTCTGACAAGTCCAGACCCACCCAAACTCAACCTCCTGTATCTGGTTTGGAGAGTCTCAGGTACATGAGTCATATAAGGCCCTGATAAGTCCTTCTGCAAAGGAAGTTTCTAATATTTCTTTAACCCAGCACTTGCAACGTTCATTTGAACATAAGATCCTTATAAGTGTGACTAGAATGAAGACATTTCAGAAGTGACCTTGGGAGACACTGGTCTTGGTAACCCACAGAAGTCTCAATTGGTCTTCCTGATCTTGGGGAAGAGAATTCTGGGTATATTTTGGAGACTCAGTAAGATGGTGAAGGGATGGAGAGAGATTCAAAGGATTAAGGGGGGTATTTCAGAGCGGGAAGGGATCCCTAGGAGGACCCTAAGTGGGACTCTGTAGAGATTTCCTCCCTCGCTTCAGAGAACAGAACCAGGGCCCATGAGGGTCGGAAAGGGGTTGGACACTGTACCTGAGGTGGGCCACCTTGGTCGGGAGTGAGCTCCCCACCACCAGCAGTGTGCAATTAGAAACTGTTGCATTACACTGCTGAAGGTCACTTCCTCTAGGATTCTGGGCTTCGGGGTAAAGAAAGCCACCCCACCTGGGCCATGCTCAGTCCCCCCTTCTCTCCAGAGTGGGCACAAAGAAGCCAGGCATGGCACATTCATGACATTAGGAAAATCCTTATAAATAAAATAGTTCCTATGAAAGCTGATGAGCTCTCCACAGTCCATCTCCTCTAGACAGGAATAAAGCCAAGCCCGTGACTCCAGTGTCACCTCCCGCCATGGACTAGAAGAAACGCTCATTTTAAGAAGTATAACAAGAAAAGTGAGTGACAGTCTACTGACATTTTAAAAAGTGTGTGAGCAGGGGGGGCGTGACTGCCTGGAGAGACCCAGAGACAGGAGGAGAGAGGAGCCACACCAGTCCCTTCCATCTCCGCTCAACCTGGAGGGCTCAGGCTCCTCTGTCGCCCAAGGGCTGCAGCTCAGTGTCCCCTTCACCAAGAAGGAGGTCTAGGTGGGAAGGGGCGGGTTGGGGGCACGGCCACGGGCCTGGGGTGCCCCGACTCCTGGGTCAGGGTCCCCCCTGGCGGGGCTCTGGTGGCTCTGGGGGACTGTCCTGGGAGGGCAGGCAGGGGATCTGGGCAATGGAGACCAGGGATCAGGTCCCCTCAGCTTTCCAGCCAGGCTGCGGCTCGGGGACGCACACGGACCCGCCTCATGCCGGCACCACTGCCACCTGCCCCCACTGTCACCTGCACCCCTGGAGTGAGCGCAGCCCGGGGTGGGGTGCAGCGGTGTGGGACGGACTTCCACGGAGACCATTCTAGGGAGGACCTGGGGCCACCTCTACACCCTCTCCAAGGCGAGGGGCGAAGGTGCTGGGCCTGGGGACTCCCTGGGCACCGACAGGGACAATGCCCTGGGGATTCGTGGGCTCCAGGACTGAAGCCAGCTTCGGGCCTCCACCCTGACGGCCTCTCACACTGCCCTCCTAGTGCAGCATGCACACACACACGCATGCGTGTGGGCCAGCACACGCTCACTAGCATGGATGTCACACCCCTGCACCAGCATCACCACCCGAGCAGAAGGGACTGGCAGGGTGGGTCCACCTGCACATGCGCAGACCGTGCGCACCCACCCTGTGATGCATGCACCGCCCCCCCTCCCACACACACCTGTTCTGTCTTACTCACTAGCACACTTAGTGCACACACGGGGACAGACCCTCGTTCTGCCCCACGTCCCACACTCCCAGCAGGTGACCGTCCAGCACAGGCCAAACCCACGGGGCGTCGCGCACCCAGTCTCGGTGGCATCCCCACCTCCCAGCACCCCACCTCGTGGTGCCCCACTCCCTGATCAGTGTTTGCACAGC
Source organism: Marmota flaviventris (assembly GCF_047511675.1). Lineage (NCBI taxonomy): Eukaryota > Metazoa > Chordata > Mammalia > Rodentia > Sciuridae > Marmota > Marmota flaviventris. Next base: position 300,338 of record NW_027288415.1, on the reverse strand, counting down.
TGTCCTGTGTCCCCTGAGCGCTGGGGGAGAAGGCCACTGGCGGCCTCGATGGAGAATGTCACCCTCTCCAGCCCCCAGCCTGCCTTTGTCAATCAGGACAGCACTGGGGGGGACCCTGCTGTCCTGCCCTCCTAGCTGGCTTCCCGGCCAGGGCCCTGGGTAATGAGTGAGCCTCGGGCATCCCTCCTCGCCCCGTCGCCCTTGCCCAGGCCTTATCAGTGGGCGCGGGTAGAGAGGACAGGGGCTGCCACTCGGGGAGGCCTGTTCTAGAAGCATCCACCCGTCCCTCCCCTTCCTCTCCACCCACCCAGCCCCTCACATCCGCTGGTGGCCCCACC